>NC_066617.1:335037589-335088641 GCF_025201925.1 Gopherus flavomarginatus
TTTCCAAATGTTTGCGGCTATTGTATTATCAACCAGCATGGAGATAATAGTATTTCTGATTGCTGATTGTAAAGGATCAGCTTTCATAGCTAATAGTAAGTGCGATTGCAGAGGATCTTGACAGTAGGCAACCGAGTAATGCAAGCTACATATTCCAAAAACATTAACAGAAGATGAAAAAGTTGAGCAATTAAAGGAGTCTGACTCAAAACTTGCACTGTTTCCTTAGCGGATGAAGAATTGGACAGTACCAAAAACATCTAAAAGATTACCATACCTCATCTGGCAATTATTTATTCTTACACAGCACCTTTGAGATGCATTCATGAGATTTGTACACAGATAAGACAGGAATCTGATGAAAGATCTTATGATCTAAATACATTCAATACAGATGTGGGAAGCCAGCCAGTGGGTTGCTGAAAGGAACACCAGAGGTGAGTTCAAGCAGCAAAATTAAGAGCCTGACAGGGGTTTTGGTTGAGCCCCTCTTCAAAGAACAACTACTGTATATACATGACATTGTATTATCTGTATTACAATAGAGCCTAGACACACAAATCAGGATTTAAGCTTCATTGTGTTGGGTCTGTACAAATGCATATTATCCATAACATGAGAATATACTGCTATTCTAATTAGCCTGGGACAGTAACTCATTCTAGTCGCATAGAAAGAGTTCAAAACTTCATATAGAAGAGTTTTGTGCAAAAGCTGCTGTAGACACTAGACAATTAGATCTAGATTCGGATTTCAAATATGCTCAACATTGGGGTGCTCAAGTCTGAGGTTTCCAGTTCAGGCCCTACTCTAATTTATAATACTAAGGAAGAGTTACAAGGAGTGTGGTGCATTTAGCACAAAAAAAATCAGTCACAAGCAACGCTTTCACCTGCTGCTAGAAATGTATGTGGCGTTTGCTTCCTGAATACAATAGGAAGGGAAAGTATTACGGCTTTAAAAACTTGTGCTATTAAGGTAGAGGAATTTCAAATACAGGTGGCTGAACAATATTAATGAGTAAGTGAACCATACAACACTGAGCCTCAAACAGCAAATCACTATGAATAATTTTCTAAAGAACCACACATTTAACACAGTCACATGCTAAGCCAGCACACTGACATTATAAAATACAGAAGTGGATAAAAGTAATTTAAAAAAATGTAACTGACTTTAAATCATAAAATGTCTTTTTCTATAGTATTTCAAGTTTGAGAGTGAATATAGTACAAATGTAAGTGATGAACTAACAGTACTAGCTTGAGCCTGGTACTGGTCAGAGACATACACTGCCTATTTCCTTACACAGCCGAGTCAAAGACCATTCCTTCTCTCTCAAGTCCTGGGCCTGTCTTAAGCAGAGCACCAACCGGGCTAAATTGTGCCTAAATGGACAGTGAACAAATGCATACTAGATAGAACTTACTGAGGTTCTTGCTAGTTTCCAGAGGCCAGATTCCTCAGAAAATTCAGCAAGCAAAATGCACATCTCATTTGTGCACAGCTGCAGTGACTGCACATGTAAACAGCTAATTATGGTTAAACTGGCCACATCCAACTTAAAAAAAGTCTCAAAAATGAAAGACTATCACATTAGACCACTGCCTAAACTAGCACGGTACAAATCCATTAAATAAAATAAACTTTGTACTGTCATTAATAATAAAATCACTATTCAAGTTGAGGCAAAAACAGCCAAAAGGTGGAAATATAAAATAAAGGCCAACACTCTATCCTTGACTAATTTATGGCACCAGATCGATGCTGCATACTTAGCATGAAAATCAGCCAATGTTGAGAAGGAACTCAAACCAAATGTGGCGGACATCTTTGCTTCTGATTGTATGTGTTTGTATTTAATTTAATAATAAGCAGTGCTCTCAGAGTTCCCTTTAGTTTCTTGGGCATATTCATATGTTATATAGTCAAGTACAGATTCACAGAGTCCAAGGCCAGAAGGGACCACTGTGATAATTTAGTGGGATCTGTATAGCATAGGTGTGACCTCTGGGAGCCAACTAGCAGAGCACACGGGGTTGTATAGGGTTCCAGGGATCTCCTGGGTCATATATATGCGTAATGGTTCAGAGCGTGGCATGTAAGGCCTCTACTGAGAGCAAGTAGCCCCCTGGTCATCATTGCAAAATGTACATATGGATAATATTTAAGAAGTTATGTATCTATACTGCAAATTATGGTCTTGGAATTAAAGCAAGTCATCAGTAAGTGACATGCTTTTCTTATTGTCTGGTCAAAAGTTATTGTATATAGTCTGTTTAACAACGGAGGCCTATTTGCAAACTGAACCAGGAGCTAGTTGAACATCTGCAGAGAGAAAACCCAAAGGAAAAGGTTGTGACATCTGCAAGAGAGAAAACCCAAAGGAAAAAAAAAAAAACAGTGGTAGGGGAGGGGGTCCTGTTTGTAAATGAAGACAAAAGGGTGGGACTTGTATATTATGAGAGGTAAAGGAACACACTGAGTCCTTCACCCACTAGGCAAGCTGTCAGTGTGTGTCTGTCTCATGAAAGGAGGATCACAGTCAATTCTGAATGCAAAATGCTGCAAGGATTTTGGGTGAGCCATACTCTACTGGACATCAGAGTAACTAGTTAATTAAGTCTGAGCTCTAGCATGTAAGTTACAAAACTATTTTATATGTATTCAATTGTTTCCAATACTTCTACTTGCTATGACTTGAATATCTGTGCTTTGTTAAATAAACTTATTCTTGATTTCATTATAAATAGATCTAAGTGCTACATATTAACCACAACAGTGATGTGAGGTGAAACCGGTAAGTAGGGGTCTACTGTTTCTTTGGAAGCAGCAGCTGTAAATAATGTGCATTTCCAGGGGACCAGGGTCTGGAGAATTCCAGGAAGAAGTAGGTTAGAGCGTGCCTCATTCTGCAGAGAAACAGAGGGGCCTGGGTAGGCCCACAGGGGTGTGCTTGTGTTGCTGTAGAGCTGGGGAGCCTGAACCCAGCAGGCCCAAACTAGGCTTCCGTATGCTAAAGGCAGGTGGTAGCGACCCCAGGTCACAACAGGCTGTAGAACCTCTATAACACAGGCTACAGAACTTCCCCTGCAGGTGGTACACATTGTCAGATTCTGCAGAGAGGAGGAGGAGAGCAATTGCTGCTGGACTGCAACTCCCTCTACTGTGCAAGTGGGCAGAAAATGAGAAGTGCCTTGACCAGCGGTGAAAGAAAGATAAGAGACTTACCTTAGCGGAAAGGGCGGGGCTTCATATGGAAGGGGCAGGGCCTCGGGCAGAAGAGGTGAAGCTTCGGGCAGAAGGGGAGGGGCTGGGCTGGGCTCAGCCTCCCCCAGCTAGCTCTACCATGCTGCACCGGTCGGGGCTCCAGTGGCGATTTAAAGGCCCTGGGGTTTCCGGCCACTGTTGCAGTAAAAGGGCCCGGGGTTCCGAGCGCTGCTAAATCGCTGGGCACAGAGAAGCTGTCCCTTTTGCCCCTCCCCTCTCGGTGGCCCTGCTGGTAGGGACCCTACCAGCAAGGCCACCAGCGAGGGGCGGGGAGGAGTGCGGAGGGGGAAAAAAGGGGCAGCAGCACTTTAACATCAGCTGCTATGGGCCCGTACCGGCAGCCACTTCTTACTGGTACGCTGTACTGGCCCACTTTCACCTGTGGCCTTGACTCTACTCCAGCTGGCATGAAGGGGGAAGTAGGCTGCTTCAGGAAAAGGGCTGGTTCAATGTATTACCCCCAGGAGCAGAGAAAGCAGAACCCAAATGGTGACCGAGTCACTATTTGCTTCCTGTCCCCTCCTGAGACTACTCAGCTACTCACTGCCACTTACTCAGGCTGGATTGAAAGGTGCTAACCCAACCCTTAATTAAAAGAACACAGTTTCAACCACCAACAGGTGATTTTAACCATACATTCCAAATATTAACAAAACCCACAATATTCAAAAGGAACACAGAATATGTGCATATGTTGGCACATATTTATTTTGTTTCACAGTCTCAATTTTTGATAACCCAAAGTTTTAGTTTAAAAATATTGAGGCTTTGCTTAATGCCAAAATATTATCATTCTGGAATAAATGCAAACATCTCAATTTGTTCTGTAATGTGTTGAAAGCTCCACAGCTGAGCAGTGAAGTCTAGGATAGCACCAACATTCTACTCAATCCACTAAACCTGAAAAAATCATTTAAAAACAAACATCAAAAGAAGGATTAATATGAAACCTACATAAGACTTATGCAATTGGTGAGATGTTATGCATTCAAACCCAGTCATTTTTGTACATAATTTTACACATCATTAAACAAACAAGCCAAAAGTATTGGGATTAAAATGGTAATGGAACTGCTATGAGATTTCTGTTACAAAGATTTAAAGAAATTTCCATCCAAATGAAGTTTTTTTTTTTTAATTTACATAAACTGAAAGAAATTGTGAAACAAGGCCTGCTTTAAGACTGTCAGATAAACCAGAGGTCCACTGAGAGGTTTTTACCATGTTGCACACTACAACTGTAGAAAAGTGGAAAGTAGTTTGTTCATGGTAATTTTTCGCTCTCCCTCACCCACTAACAAATAGAACACTTGCTCCTACAAAATAAAAAAGAGTCATATAAACAATGGAAACTAGGTCAGATTACAAAGGATGAATATAGGCAAATAACACAGGAATGCAGGGGCAAGATTAGAAAGGCAAAGGCACAAAATGAGCTCAAACTAGCTATGGGAATAAAGGGAGACAAGACGACTTTTTATCAATACATTAGAAGCAAGAGGAAGACCAAGGGCAAGGTAGGCCCACTGCTCAGTGAGGAGGGAGAAACAGTAACAGGAAACTTGGAAATGGCAGAGATGCTTAATGACTTCTTTGTTTTGGTCTTCACTGAGAAATCTGAAGGAATGTCTAAGATAGTGAATGCTTATGGGAAGGGGGTAGGTTTAGAAGAGAAAATAAAAAAAGAGCAAGTTAAAAATCACTTAGAAAAGTTAGATGCCTGCAAGTCACCAGGGCCCAATGAAATGCATCCTAGAATACTCAAGGAGTTAATAGAGGAGGTATCTGAGCCTCTAGCTATTATCTTTGGAAAGTCACAGGAGATAGGAGAGATTCCAGAAGACTGGAAAAGGACAAATATAGTGCCCATCTATAAAAAGGGAAATAAAAACAACCCAAGAAACTACAGACCAGTTAGTTTAACTTCTGTGCCAGGGAAGATAATGGAGCAAGTAATTAAAGAAATCATCTGCAAACACTTGGAAGGTGGTAAGGTGATAGGGAATAGCCAGCATGGATTTGTGAAGAACAAATGTCAAACCAATTTGATAGCTTTCTTTGATAGGATAACGAGTCTTGTGGATAAGGGAGAAGCGGTGGATGTGGTATACTTAGACTTTAGTAAAGCATTTGATACGGTCTCACATGATATCCTTATCGATAAACTAGGCAAATACAATTTAGATGGGGCTGCTATAAGGTGGGTGCATAACTGGCTGGATAACCATACTCAGAGAGTAGTTATTAATGGCTCCCAATCCTGCTGGAAAGGTATAACAAGTGGGGTTCCACAGGGTCTGTTTTGGGACCGGCTCTGTTCAATATCTTTATCAACGACTTAGATGTTGGCATCGAAAGTATGCTTATTAAGTTTGCAGACGATAGCAAACTGGGAGGGATTGTAATTGCTTCGGAGGACAGGGTCAAAATTCAAAATGATCTGGACAAATTGGAGAAATGGTCTGAGGTAAACCGGATGAAGTTCAATTGGATGAAGTTCAATAAAGACAAATGCAAAGTGCTCCACTTAGGAAGGAACAATCAGTTTCACACATACAGAATGGGAGGAGACTGTCTAGGAAGGAGTATGGCAGAAAGAGATCTAGGGGTCATAGTGGACCACAAGCTAAATATGAGTCAACAGTGTGAGACTGTTGCAAAAAAAGCAAACGTGATTCTGGGATGCATTAACAGGTGTGTTGTAAACAAGACACGAGAAGTCATTCTTCCGCTCTACTCTGCGCTGGTTAGGCGTCAACTGGAGTATTGTGTCCAGTTCTGGTCACTGCATTTCAAGAAAGATGTGGAGAAATTGGAGAGGATCCAGAGAAGAGCAACAAGAATGATTAAAGGTCTTGAGAACATGAGCTATGAAGGAAGGCTGAAAGAATTGGGTTTATTTAGTTTGGAAAAGAGAAGACAGAGGGGACATGATAGCAGTTTTCAGGTATCTAAAAGGGTGTCATCAGGAGCAGGGAGAAAACTTGTTCATCTTAGCCTCTAATGATAGAACAAGAAGCAATGGGCTTAAACTGCAGCAATGGAGATTTAGGTTGGACGTTAGGAAAAAGTTCCTAACTGTCAGGGTAGTTAAACACTGAATAAATTGCCTAGGGAGGTTGTGGAATCTCCATCTCTGGAGATATTTAAGAGTAGGTTAGATAAATGTCTATCAGGGATGGTCTAGACAGTACTTGGTCCTGCCATGAGGGCAGGGGACTGGACTCGATGACCTCTCGAGGTCCCTTCCAGTCCTAGAGTCTATGAATCTATGAATCCTTTACTTGCAAATACATATTGGGTCTTCATCAGGAACTTCCCAAAAAACAGCAATCCAGGTAATTGAAACAAAGGAAAACAGCAGCTGGAGGACAAAGCAGATACTTTTCTACCCTGGATTTGAAAGTAGAAAGTACTAAGACATTAAATGATGTGAAACATTATAACCTACATTCACAGAGTAGACCTATCATGTATTAAATCAGTTTTGTTCTGTGATACTAATACTGCCACCTGAGATCATTCACACTAAAAATCTCTCTCTTTACTGTAAACAGTGAAGGCCTCTTATGATTCAAATCAGCATGGAAAGTGAAACAAGCTAGTTTATATTCAGTTAACATTTTTCTGGCTCTCTGGCACTAGTACAATGCTGCCAGGTTTGAGTAGAAAATGTGGTTGGAGGTAGGGTGAGTGATTTTTAAAACGATCAAACTAGCCACACAGTCCAAGCTGAATGAAACACAAAAAGAAAATTGTATACATGCCCTATATATGACTATGCTGGCACTTAATCAATGAGTGTAATAAATATTTTAAAACTAACAACAGTAATATATTGGCAAACAGTGATAAGAACTAGATTTCAAATTCTTCCTGAGGCAGAGTAACCACAAAATGCTTTTTACTTAGCCTGTAAGTTCGATGGGGCAGGGACAGTCTTTTTTTGCCCTGGCACAGTGGGTTCTGGTCCATGACTAGAGCTTCTAAGCACTACGGTAACACAAATAAACCACCATAGATATATTTATCCTGATAGTGCCTCACTTACTAAACAACTGATATCACAGAAAGTGACAAAGCAGAGAATATAAGGAATTGCACATCAACTTGAAAACCTGAACTGCCCATAAAGGGTAACATTTGGGTGGTTGAGCCTCAGCTCTAGGCCTTGTCTACATTAAGAAAATTTGTACCACAGTAAAATCAATTTAGGTACAATGGTTGAAGCCCCTGACAGACCCATTGCACCAGCACAAAGAATTAAGCTACCCTGGTGTAAACCCCACTTTCCACCAATGCTGCACATCTACATGTGCATGTGCATTTTAAGAACCTACCATTAAGCCTAAATCCATGTAGCACCAATTAATTGTATGTAGACAAGGGGCAATATTTGCAAAATTGCTTAAATTTCTTAAGAGTCTACGGCCATGTCTACATTACAAAGCCTATGCAAGTATAGCCATTTAAATCCCAATGAAAGTCAACGTGGCTTAGGCTCTCAAGTACCTAAATCACTTCTTGAAAATTTTACTCCAGGCCTAACAGCGATGATTATTTTTCTTTTGACACCTGATTATTAATAGATATTTCTAAGTATTGCCTATAGCTAGTTATGAATACCAAGTGAGCAATGTTTTCTCACTTTGTTAACTCCACAGTCATATTGTAAAAATTCCATAATACTAGCTGCAGCTGAGATTAGTAGAGTAACAAACATATGCAAAGCAAAGCAAAAAATCGATTTTGAGTACAGCATGTTTTGAATCTACACCACTGTGCTCTTATAACAGTTCTAGCAAGCCTATCACAATCTGGTTAGCCTCAGAAATACTAACAAAATAAAACTGACAGACAATGGAAAGAATTAAGTCCTTTAAAATAGATATTTTTTCCTGTAGTGAAAGAATATCAGGAATATTGATTCTCATGAGTAAACTGTGGGAGCTAAATGTAACAATCAATTAGGAGTTATTTTTGTCATTGACTTTATAACAAAGAGCACTGACAAAAATATTGTGCAACCAAATTCTAAAACCAAGATGTTTTTTAAAAATAGAACTATAAAAATAAGGCTCTTGAATCAATACTGGAAAACCTAGCTAAATGATTTACTGTTCAAAAGATTTTAATCTAATTCATTGGGAGCTGCTGTATGCTTTGAAAATCAGGTCATTTATTTAGGAATCAAAATAAGGATTTAGAAGCCTGATGTGAGGTACTCATTTTTATAGGCTAGGTTTAAAGTTCTTTGGCAATCAATCTCGTGTAATGTATATTTTGATACCTCCTAAACCAGCATTCACAGTCTAGATTCGAAAGCGATTTGTCAAGGTTTCTGACTAAAAATGCTAATATAGAAATATATTGCAACTTCAACGCTGGTCAGTTTACAGGTCCCTGAACTGCCACAAAAATTATTGAAGACACTTGTCTCCTTAAGGAAAGTATGGATTTTCCTTAAAGAAGGTACTGAGCCATGAGAATGACATTTATTTTCTGACTTTCAGGAGATACGTTCTTCAAGCTTTTGAAAAACAAGACTTCTAAAAACAAGGAAACAAAGTGTCTAATTGAAATATGAAGGGGAAAACCCCAAAACTCCTACAAAATGTCTTTTTAAAACAAAACTGGACCAAATCTTGCAGTGAAATACACTGGATTGACTGTGTTAATTCACAAAACAGGTACACCATACACAAGAGTGAAAGTTTATCTTTACTGATCCAGTGAGCATCCTCCTTGTTCTGGACTTTTAGGGAGCTTGAGGATAGGTCAGTCTCTGTCTGTTCAAACCTAAACCTCTGCTGAGCCTGCAAAGGGTGCCATTTGGGTTGGTTGATCACCAACTCATCTCAAACTGAAAAATGACCATTGATTAATGGCTTTTGATTAATAATGACAAGTATTAATTTTGGACTAGTGGAAATGGTTTATATCCAATACTCTACACTATTTAGGTGATTACATTGGAAAAATTTGTGTCTACCTCTGATTAAAAAAAAACAATCCACATGACTCCTTTGTGGCAAGATCCTATCAGTTTCTATCAGTTTACTATGTGCTCAGAGATTTAAATACAGTAGCTTTAACTTGATCATACATATTTGTAGTGTCAAAGAAGTTGTGGTCTATTATTAGAAGCAATTTTAGTGCCATATTAACTGTAACCATCAACATGTTATTTCTAATGTATTTAAAATTCAGGGAAGGTTACTCCACATTCATAACGCTCATTTTCAAATGGTCAGCACTGTACACAGCATTTTAGATTTTAAAATATTTCAAGAGCAATTTAGGATTATCCACCCATAAAGAAGGCTTATAAAATTTCGCTTTAGATAAAACAATTTGTTAAAAATGGGGAAACACATTTGAAATTAACATTGTGACTTACATTTATTAAGTTTCCCCTTTTAGAGTATAAATGCTCTGGAATTTAATTTGAATCTGAGATTCTCAAGTTTGCACTGAGTAGCCTGTCTGAAATCACTCTGATGAGTCAGGAGGTTTAAAAAAAAAAAAAAAAAAAAGAGTTGATATACCTTTTCACTAACACTTAAATTATTGAATTAAAGCATTTTCCCACTTAAAGGGCTTATCAAAAAAGCTACTAATGATACAAGCACAGAACTGTAGGAAAAACACTTACAGTATATTCAGATCATCATCTTTGTATATCTTTAAATTGTGAGGGTGTTGTCCTATGACTGAGAGGTGCTACTTATAAATTAATTTTTCAATGGAACTATCTTCTGCTTGACTTTGGCCAGAAAGTAGTGACCCTTAAAAGAAATGTGTCTCACTCATGACTGTGATTTAATTTGAAACCTATCCACATAAGAGGCAATGGAAGAATTTACTTATAAGTGAACCAAATTAATACTGCTTCATTGCTTGCTCTTATTTTGTGTACACGCATACACACACACCATAAACCCTGTCCCCGTCCAAAGGGAGAATGCACCAGAAACTACATGAGAGCTAATTTATTGTTACCACCTGTGGCTGTTCCAGGGGAAAGCTGCAATCTGGCCCTCATTTACTAACCATTATGGAGTATACAAAATAAAATAAGAGCATTAAGAGTATTAATTTGGTTCACTTATGAGTAAATTCTTCTGTTGTCTCTTATGCGGATAGATTCCAAATTAAATCACAGTCATGAGTGACACACACACACGAAGTACAAGGGTCTGACTCCAAAACCTTGCCAATACTCCACTATGTGCAGGGATCTCACTCCTCCTTCATTTACACTTTTCCTCCACACTCTCCATTCTAATACCACATACATAGCAGCTGCAAGGGATCTTCAGAGCCTCTACCCTCACATTACATAGGTGCTCATGAGACACGCTTCCTGCAAAGAGGTGGGACCTCCAGGCTCAGAGTGTTTTTGCTCCAGCCCTGCGCCCCCAGGTATGGGTTCCAGTGGCTATGGAATTTTCAGCACATCTTAAGAATAAGGTTCCATCCCAAAAGAGTCCCTACATACAGGGACGGGGATGGGCCCTGGCAAGTAAGACCCCTCTCCCTTTCCCTGCATTTGAATTTTGCAATGTGGCATGAAGGGCTCTGAGGCACATCAGACTGATCATGTCAAATCATTTGGGGAGGAGGGGAAGAAGGAAAGGTGCAGAAGGAGAAAAGGAAGGGCTCCCTGTGTTCCTCTTGTTAAAATCCCAGCAGAATATGGTTCATAAGGCAGAGGAAGTAGCAGTACAAGGTAGAGGATTCTAGTGCACCCTGTAGTGAAGTGCCCTACCCAGATGTCTATGTCTAAACCTGCTACTTCTCCTTCTCCATTAAATATCTGTCGCCTGACCATTTGGGTGCATTTTGTCCATGTTCTCCCACCAAGACCTTTGCCAACATTCAAAGAGAATGCAGCAAAATTCTGTTCTCCGTTGCTCTCTGAGATAATCTTGGAAGGAGATCCAAAAGCCTAATACACTTATAGGTGTGGAATTCCTGTTGGCAGGGAGGAAAAAGGTGGTGGAAAAAGCAGGTTCCTATTTATTATCTTGATGCTGATGCCATTCTGCATATAACACTCTGAAATTATTCAACAAGAATTCATTCCTGTGAAAGAGAGAGTCTATGATGAGTGAAAGCTTGGATTTCACTCGTGTACTAAAAGGAGATGGCCAGACCACAATTTAGTGTGCTTCCTGGATAACATTCCACTCCCTTTGGCTTAGTCCAATGACTTGACCTTGTCACTCAGACTTACCTAAAGGGGGCAAACCCCCTGTTTGTTAGTGCACAGGGGCACCAGCTTGAGCACCTGGCTTTTCAGAAGATTCTCTATTTCTTGGGTATGAATTGAAATAACTTGTTCTTGATGTGATGGACACTATCCTTTTCCAGGCTTTTCTGATTTGATTTGAACTTCAGCACCACTCAGAGCTCATCAAAAGCATGTCCTGTTGTATTGCAAGTTATCCACATTGATAAATACTGGGGTTTTGCAAGTTACCCACGAAAGCCATCTTGCTCGTACTCTATGCAACATATGTACACACAAAATTAGCTTTTTGTAGGGCTGAAGTCATTTAAGAACGTGACCATAAGATAATAATGCAAGATAATTCATGTAATGACCTGAAGAGGAAAGTAAATCCAAGAAATATAAAATCTCAAAGTATCAGCCTTGGTACACTTATAATCTTATGCGGTCTGCAGGGGACACACAGAATTGATGGTTGAGCATAAACAGAAGTTACTAACACCATCCTCAATCAAACCCTCCACACTTGTCAGACATTTTAATTAAGCAAAGAGTATGACAATCTCAATACAATGTGCCGAGAACATGAACATAGTGAGATTACTGCCTAATGCTTAGCATGCCTGCTCTCAGAATGACTGAGCATCAATAAGTTTCAGTAGCACAAGCCAAAAAATATTTACTGAATGGCAGCAGAGTTCTGTGGTTCCGTTTTAATAGCTAATACAAGCCCTGCAAATGGTCATTGTCACTATGGGGCTGTTACCAGGGTGTCTGGGGCCACCTGACTCTGAAGTCCTATTCCGGCTCAGCAACCCCCCTGCTCCCTAGTGCTGCTGGCAGCTAATGCCTAGCCTCTTTCTGGAGAATGATTATGTCTTCTTAAAGGATGAGTCTTCATTATCTGTATTATGGCAAGAAAATTGTATCTGGAGTTCTGTAGAGCTATTCTCTGTACAAACACACAGTAAGACAGTCCAGACAGCAAAGAACCAACAATCTAAATAATCGAGAAGTGACACGAGTTTCCTGAAATCACATACTAGGTCAGCGACTGAGGCAAGAAATAAAACTATCTGGACTCCCGGTCAAGTCTTCTCTCCCTGAGACCCCATGGAAATTTCTTCAAAAGTTCAGGTTTTCAAAACTATTTCATATTTCAACAATCGTTCTTAAAACCATTTTCTTGCAGCACTAGAAACCTGGCATTGTGCTAAGCCATGAGAACTAGAAAGCTTAACTCACTAAACAGAGTAAGCAGCAGAAGAGAAATTTCCAAGATGGTTTCATTGCAGCTAACCCAGCTGTTCCTTGGGATCTTTAATAACCACAAATCATCAGGACCTTGATTTTGGGTCTCATCTGAAGTTTAAGAGACTTTTTCTTTTTTAATTTTTCAAAATTTAGTGTCTTAGTTTTTGCTTCTAGTAATGTGCAACATATATATTAATGGCAATTAACAGCAGTATATTTATAACAAATTTACTAACATCTCAGTCCTTTCCACTTTTTTGTCTTTGATTATGTACGTAACAGAGTGTACTGTCAACCAGTCAAAAGACAAAGCAGCTGCCCTTTTATTTCTGGTGTAGTGAATAAAAGTATGACAGGTACTGTGATGTTATCAGTACTAAGTGCTGCTAAAACACTTTCCTCAAATTAAAACATAATCAATTATAAATTAATCTATTAGATTTATCTAAATTCATTTTTAAGAGTGAATTTCACAACTGAATTACATGCATGCTGGTGAGAAAAAGAAAAGGTAAAGATGCCAATTACTCTTCCACATAAAGGACTCACAGTTGTGAAGTGGTTACAAAAGCCTAGTTCAGGTCTTTCATTTGATCCTGGCAGCTAATGCATTTAAAGCAGATAAAGGTCACATGTACTGAATTTTTCTAAAATAGCTTTAATCCGCAGGCAAGACAATAGGTGGACAATGAACATCAGTGACTGGATCCCCAGACCACAAGCAACCGCTAAGCAGACCCAAAACGCGCTAGGCTGATCCCATCACAAAACTCTTTGGTCAGAAATGGAAAGAACTCACAAGAAAACGGAATGGTGTGGCATCGACTTGCGTTCATGGAGGGACAGACAAGAAGAAGCCGGACAAAGGTGATGTTTAAGAAATGAGGAATCTTCCTGATAAACTAGTTTCTTGTGTGTGTGCATTTATGCATTCATTATAGATGGAGCTGGTAGCACTGCCTATGGTAAAGTTGCTCAACAAAATGCAGCTGTTGGGTTGCCTTAGTAAAAGGTTTGAGAATCATTGGCCCACAAGGCCTATTGTAAAATGTAGTGTCCGTAGTATGTAAGTGCGATAACTCCTGTCTAAGCAGCACATTTTTTTTTAAACTGCAGTTCCTTTTTCAACATTGCATGTCTATTTTTTTCCTAGCATTTTAAATCTGAGAACCCACACGGGGCTGCTTGAGCCTGACCTTGTGTGAACTGTGAAAAGCTTCAGATGCTGTTTCATCTGTGAAATTTTCTGGACTAGGGGACATTCTAAATTAATTCCTCAAGATCCAGACAGCCTGGACTTGCCATCTTTATACATTATCTGCTACTTCCTATCACTTTCCAGACCGAGAGTACAGGCTCCAAGTTGTCTGCCTATCTCACTGGAAGCATTTTCTCTTCAAAATGCCAATGCCAAGATATTCAGTGAGCCACTGAAAGCGACATGACTCCACTGCACAGAGCACTAACAAAAAACATCCTTTGTGTACTTAAAACCAAAACTTTAGCTTATGCAACAGAGCTATGTCAGCCTTTGTCATAAACAGATAGCTAAGGGTTAATGTCTCTTTCACCTGAAGCACCTGACCAGAGGACCAATCAGGAAACCGGATTTTTTTCAACTTTGGGTGGAGGGAATTGAGTGTCTTTGTTTTCCGTCTGCCTGCCTCTCTGAGCTTTGGAGAAGTAGCTCTACTTTCTAGTCTTCTGTTTCTAAGTGTAAGGACAAAGAGATCAGATAGTAAGTTCTATGGTTTTCTTTTCTTTGGTATTTGCATGAATATAAGTGCTGGAGTGCTTTAATTTGTATTCTTTTGGAATAAGGCTGTTTATTCAATATTCTTTTAAGCAATTGGCCCTGTGTTGTATCATCTTAATACAGAGAGAACATTTGTACTTATTTTTCTTTCTTTTATATAAAGCTTTCTTTTAAGACCTGTTGGAGTTTTTCTTTACTTCAGGGAAATTGAGTCTGTACTCACCAGGGAATTGGTGGGAGGAAGAAATCAGGGGAGATCTGTGTGTGTTGAAGTGGCTAGCCTGATTTTGCATTCCCTCTGGGTGAAGAGGAAAGTACTTTTTGTTTCCAGGATTGGGAACAGAGAGGGAGATTCACTCTGTTTGGATTCACAGAGCTTGTGTCTGTGTATCTCTCCAGGAGCACCTGGAGGGGGGAAGGGAAAAAGGATTATTTCCCTTTGTTGTGAGACTCAAGGGATTTGGGTCTTGGGGTCCCCAGGAAAGGTTTTTCAGGGGGACCAGAGTGCCCCAAAACACTCTAATTTTTTGGGTGGTGGCAGCAGGTACCAGGTCCAAGCTGGTAACTAAGCTTGGAGGTTTTCATGCTAACCCCCATATTTTGGACGCTAAGGTCCAAATCTGGGACTAAGGTTATTACATGAGTAGCAGCGGTGGGAGATAGACAGAATCCAGAAGCCAGTAGAAATATTGTATTTTTCTTTTCTCTGCTAAGGGCTTTTTAGCAGAGAGAAGCAGTTGGTTTTAAAAGGGAACCAGAGAGAAAATTTTTTTTTTTTCTGCTCTCTCTGGCAGTTTGTGGCTTGCATGTTAAGCAGAAGTCGTTAAGGACTATTAACAGTCTTTTGTCACACAATAGCACTCCCATTGAGAGTCATACCAGCACTATATGAATGCAAATAAAGTGGTTTTTCAGGTTTACTTGACATTGAAGATTAGCTAAAGGCACTGTTGCTAGGCAGACTTCAGGAGGCAACAGAGAACCTGCAGTTCAGAAGATAAACACCGGAGGGCACCCCAACACAAGAAAACAGGAACCATGTCTACCAAGACAAAAATGGAGGCCGAGGGACAAATCAAAGAAGCTGAACACAGGCGACAACTGGAAAAAAGACAAAAAGAGGTGGAGCTGAAAGAAAAGGAAGAAAGCATCAAACTGGCAGCCTACCAAAGAGAACAGGCAGCCAAAGAGGCAGCACACAAAAGAAAACTAGAAGAAGAAGAGGTGGCCCACCGAAGGAAACAAGCAGAAGACGAGGCAGCCCACAGAAGACAGATAGAACTCCAGAGGGAAGCCCACCAACAGGCCATGGAATTAGAAAAGGCTAAGCAACAGACTCCAGCCAACCCTAACAACCCGGCGCCAATTATTGCTCCACAGCACAGGAAATTTCCCACCTACAAGGCAGGTGATGACACCGAGGCCTTCTTGGAAAATTTTGAAAGAGCCTGTCTTGGGTACAGCATTCCCGAAGACCAGTACATGGTAGAATTGAGGTCACAGCTCAGTGGACCTTTAGCAGAGGTGGCAGCTGAAATGCCTAAGCACCAAATGAATGACTATAAACTTTTTCTAACCAAGGCCAGATACAGGATGGGGATAACCCCAGATCATGCCCGTCGGCGTTTCAGAAACCAAAAGTGGAAACCAGAGGAGTCATTTCCCAAACACGCCTACTACATTGAAAAAAATCCGGTTTCCTGATTGGTCCTCTGGTCAGGTGCTTCAGGTGAAAGAGACATTAACCCTTAGCTATCTGTTTATGACAGCCTTAGAAGCTACTGCACAGATGGTGGTTGTCACAGACTTATGAAGAAGAACACTGTTGACGGAAAATAAAAAAATAGCAGCTCACTCACTCAAACAGTCACACCTCAGAAGCAGCAGTGGACTTTCCAAGGCTGGAGGGGGTGGGGGAAAAGAGATTCAGGCTGAGAGTAGTTTCAACACGGGCTTCCCGCTAACTAAAACCTCCTAGACGTACAGGCAGCACTAGAATCATTCACAGCAAACACAGGTTTCTGTTCAAATACAAACTCCAGCTAGTGGGTTGCCTTGGTACAAAGTTTGGGAATCACTGGTCCACAAGACACGTTGTAAAAGGTGCTGTCCACAGTACGTAAGTGCAAGAACACCCATAAAAGTTCTGGGGTATTCAAATTTACTATATTCACTAAAATGGAGAAATCCAGGATCAGAACAACTTGCAAATGTTTAAAAAACTTAGGAATGGATTTTAAGACTCCCTATGCATCCACGCACACACAGAGCGAAGGACATGAGAAACAGGACTGGTGAAAGTGCAGCATAACACTGAAGATATAAACACAGTACAGATCTGAGAGAAGAATGACACTACCTTACACTTTTATCCTGTAAGGTCTTCAGAGCAGGGACTGATATTTAATCAATACTATACAGTGCCATATGTATCTATAGCACTACCTGAATAACTCAAAGTGGGTGGAAACTCTCTTTAACCGGATATCAGTTTTCCCTGAATTGATTTTAATAAAATAAGGAGAGAACACTTTGAAGAACCAGAGAAAGGGAAATATCCAAATGAACGGATCCCTTTGTACTTGCAGAGCCTGCATTTTTCATCTTTTGAAATACCATGGATTTGCTTTTTATCTCTAAAGAAGGTGTAGAATTAAAAAAGCAATACAGTATTCATAAATGTTAAATACTTTGATTAGGATCAATACTTTATTCCTATATTTACATTTTGCTAATTGTTGATTCTGTAAAGTAATTTCCCTACCAGCCTTCCACATTCACACTTAAAAATATACATATTTATATTTTAAACTGTATGCAGAAAAAAGTCTACTCTCTGATTTAGAAGTCCATGATGTCAAGAGCTCTCCTTTCAAGCTGTCTTTGAAGATGAAGCGATACTTAATACTCAGCATAACCAGGCTTTTCATATTATACTGTAGAGTAATTACTTCCCACTTCAGAACTACAACATGAGTTATCTCAGACTTGTACTCCATGTGCCATAGCCAGCTTGGAAAAATCTGACAGAGACCATTATGGGTTTGCTCAAGAGAGTCTGATCTGTGATAACTGCCAAGAACAAACCATGACTGTTCAGGCATAGCATAATGAGATACGGTATGAGAAATGACATACATTATTGGGCCTGTACAGTATTCTGGAAAATCATTGTAATTTCCTCAGATTAGCACAAGTCAAACCATACACAATATTAAATATGCCAATATAAGATTGTAACTGCACATATACTATATGCTCATAAATACTTCAGAGGGTCTTCATGCAATAAATTTCTGTTTAAACAGAGAAAATTCTTCCTGAATTTTGTAACATGAAGGCTAAATGAAACCCACTGCAAATCTTACAGGTTGCCGTGCTGCATGTAGAGCCATAGGCATATACAAGCATACAGTAATCAAATGAGACCACTTTACATCTTAAAAACTGCAACTGGCTTGATATACAGCATAAAGTGAATGCCTCTCCCAAAGAATGCTCTGGGCATAGAATAAAACTGCAGAGAGAGAAAACCAAAAGAGGAGAAAATAAAAACAAGTAACTTTGCATCATCAATAGGCAACAATTTCCTCCATTTAGTACTGTACCACAGCTAGCTGTCACACCAAAACAACGGAAGAGTATGGGGATGAAAATGACAAGCAAACAGAAAAATCCTTTAAAATGCTACTGTACTAGGAAAACCCTGTAAAAAAGAGTCAAGTAAAACAACTGTTTAGAGAGAGAAAGAAGAGCAGTCTTTAAATTACAGTTCCAGAACTATAATCATTGGTCTATCAAAACAATAAAAAGCCTTACCTTCTCACTTGTCCGGCTGGCTTTTCTTCTCTCAGCCTTTTCTCTCAGCCTTTTCTCCTATGAGAAATAACAAGATGCATTATAATTTTGAAGTCATACTCCCATTTTATCTTCAAAAAGTAAAATCATTTTAAAAGTTGAACTACCTGTTTAACCCATTCCTACTGTGTGTGTCAGTAAAATGAAAACAATGAATACATGTCTGACTGAGGCACTATTCATTCATCTTTGTCCTGCCAGGGAAGGTTAAACATAGTGCAGATTAAAACCATAATTCTCTCTACAAGACAACATGAATCCTTTAAGGCAGTTGTTCGCAGAGGTCTTCTGGGGGTACATCAACTCCTCTAGATATTTGCCTAGTTTTACAAGTTACCTAAAAAACCCTAGCCAAATCAGCACAAACTAAAATTTCATACCACTTGTTTATACTGCTCTATATACAGTACACTGAAATGTAAGTACAGTATTTACATTCCATGGTAAAAATGAGAAAGTAAGCAATTGTTCAGCAATAGTGTGCTGTGACAAGTTTGTTTTTTTATGTCTGATTTTGTAAGCAAGTACTTTTCAAGTGAGTTGAAACTTAGGGGTACACAAGACAAACCAGACTCCTGAAAAGGGTACAGTAGCCTGGAAAAGCTGAGAGCCACTGTTTTAAGGAATGATGCAATTAAGCATTCTGATAATATTTTTAACAGGTTATTGCATTTAAAATGCTAACATGGCATTGTCAAGTTCCATGTTTATGGTTTCTCATTGACCTCACATGAAACCTCAGTTTACAAGTAACATGATCATAGAATATCAGGGTTGGAAGGGATCTCAGCAGGTCATCTAGTCCAACCCCCTTCTCAAAGCAGGACCAATCCCCAGAGATTTTTGCCTCAGATCCCTAAATGGCCCCCTCAAGAATTGAACTCACAACCCTGGGTTTAGCAGGCCAATGCTCAAACCACTGAGCTATCCCTCCCCCCATGAAGCAAACTGCCTTCTTGCCAAGCCAATAGAAATTATAGTTTTCGCAACAGCGAGCATTTGTATCATCTACAAATGTTCCATGATTTTTTTTCCATGTGATTAATAAAAACATTAAACAGCATAGGATCAAGAACCAGTCCCTGCGGGACCCCACTGGCACACATCTATTTGATGGCAATTCCCCATTAACAATTAAATGTTGAGACCTATTAGTTAGCCAACTTTTAATCCATTTGATGTGTGCCATGTTCATTTTATATCTTTCTAGTTTGGTACTCAAAACATCATGTGGTAACAAGTCAAACCCCTTACCAAAGTCCAAGTAAATTACATCAAGATTATTACCTTTATCAGCCAAAACTTCTAATCTCATTTTTAAAAAAATCATGTTAGTTTGACAGGATCTATTTTCCATAAACCCATACTGATATGCATTAATTATATTGCCCTCCTTTAATTCTTTATTAATTGAGTTGCGAGTCAGCTGCTCTATTATCTTGCCCAGGATCCATGTCAGACTGACAGGCCTATAATTACTGAGGTCATCCTGTTTTACCTTTAATCACAGAAATCCATCATGTATTCTTTTTTGTGTCGTGCATTTTACAGAAAGAAAATGAGAACTGTTTAAGAATTTTAAGAAGTGGGACTATTTCTTGAAGTCTTAGAGGGATTTTAAATTTGTTAGTAATAATTTTCTTTTATGGAGACTGGGACAGTAGGATTCAGGGTAACTGGGGAACTCAGTTTTACCACTGGAGGGAAACGGAAGTAAAGGCAATTGTTGCAGAGGCTCACTCCATTCATGGATGAGCAAGAGAACCAGGAGAAGGAGCTTTATGCAAGGTGTGTGGGTGAGGGTCTGGGGCTTCTGCAAAAAGCTAATTCAGTGAGCAGTTTTCAAATGGGATACTGATGCCAGCACTGAGAATTATATCATGACAGTAGGGACCATGATTCAATACACCCTAATAATTGGTATATACAGCGATATTCATGATAAAGTCTTGGCTTCTTTCAAATTTTTTACAATATGAAATACAACAGAAAAATGTTTCCTCCTTCAAATATAAGCTTTCTAAAATATTACATTTTGCAGTCATCTGAATAACTTATCCATTAAAAAAAAAATCAACCAACTTAATTTATTACATGCGGAAAGGAAGAAACTACTGGACAAACCCACATAAGTGAATTCTAAAACTAATCCAGAGCAAGCAGAGCAGATTTTCTACCTTTCTCCCTTCCCCATCAGTTCTGCAGCAGTATATGCTATTTCTTACTTTTCCAGCAACCCAACTCTGTGGCTCTTTTCAATATCAGTATTTTTCATACATAGAACTTGCTACTAAGCATGTATTAAATTTTCTATCCTTTCCAGTCAATTTCTAAACTATTTTGTTATGCATTCCTGGCTCTGGCATATCACCTGGATCAGTGTCACTTTCTCAGTTCTATGATAAAACTACCTGCTCCCTTTAAAATGTTATCTTGAAAAGAAGGTGGAAGAGACTAGAGTGATATTAACAGGGAGCTGGGAAAGTGAGATGGCTGATATCCCACAGGGCAGGACAGAAGAGTTTTGAAAATGAGCAGCATAGACTTTTCAAGAGAAGAAAATTTTACTGTATATGGAAGAGACAGTGGCTCAACACTGGCCACTGAATCAGGTTGAGATGAAAGCAGAAGCTCATATTCTGTTTTCCTGCTACTAATAAATTTTATTTTCATTGCTGAATTATATGCTATTCTTCCAAGTAATGATTTATAGCATGATAGAACCTTGCATTCTTATTATGAAAATGCAAACTCCAAGAAAATCCAGACTCTTCTGCTGCTTGTAGAAAATTGTAAGAATTAAAGTGTCAGAAACTTTAGTGATTCATGAATCTCTACAGATACAGGCTTATCTGTAAAATGAGAATTAACTGATGTGGAATAAATTTGATTATCATTCACTAAATCTCCATTTGCTTGGTTGCCTTTTCCAGCTATCTTACAATATATTGTCCATGTCTATTCCCGTTCTTCCTTTCTAGCAGAATGTAATTTAAATGCAAGGAAGGGAAGTCTTGTGGGTTAAAACACCACTCTGGGATTTAGAAGATCTGGATTCCATTTTCTGGTTCCTGCCATAGAGTTCCTTTGTCACCTTAGACAAGTTATTCCATTTCTGTCTGTCTTCACTGTTGTATAATATGGGTATTATTTACTTTCCCCAACCCGTTGTCTTATCAGTTAGAGTAGCTCTTTGCAGAAGGGACTGTTTCTTGCTCTGTGCCAAGAAGAATGGGCCCTCAATCTCAGATATGGCCCTGATTCAGAAAAGCATTACATTGCTACTCAGGACAGCCTATTTGACTTCCATGGAATTTATGCAGCTGCTTAAAGTTAAGCGTGTGCTTAAGCACTGTCCTGAATAAGGATGATTTCCTGAACTGAGGCCTAAATAAATAATCTTGTCCATCTATTTTTCTCATCTGTCAAAGAGGAACTGATTCCTTACTACTTCTCACAAAGTACAATTATTGGGGAGGGATAGCTCAGTGGGTTGAGCATTGGCCTGCTAAACCCAGGGTTGAGTGTTCAATCCTTGAGGGGGCCATTTAGGGAACTGGGGTAAAAATCTGTCTGAGGATTGGTCCTCCTTTGAGCAGGGGGTTGGACTAGATGACCTCCTGAGGTCCCTTCCAACACTGATATTCTATGATTTCCAATACTTAAGATGCTGATGGCAGCAATTCTCTTCGTACAAAGCTTCCCCTCTAGTTTTTCATGCTATTGCTTTTATCTTCTGCTCCCTCAGTTCTAATTCTACTCCTACCATTGTTACTATCCTTTTTTCTCTCTATTGTTTTTATAAACTATCCTATATATTATGTTGTCATCTGTCCTTCTCTCTAATGCATTTTCTCAACCCTGTGCTTTCTCAGCCCTTTCTTTGCAGTATACTGCTGTAGCTCCCTTCAAGATTATGTTTCAAGGTACAAATACTTCATCACATATGCTCCTGGCCTACTAGCTGACTTCTTATCTGACACAGCTCTACAGTTCCCTAATATTGCAAATTTCCAGCTGAAAAGGCATACACAAAGGCAGATCCTGTTATTGAGTATGGCATTCATTTTTTATTGCCAATATCTGTATATCATAACTGCATAACACAGCAGCATGAGATTGTCAGTTAAAGCTGCAGAGCATCACAATTTGAGTCAAAAACTTTCTCCAACAGTGGTTGTAGAAATCACATCTCTTCGGCATCTCCATTCGTATCCAACTGCTTGCCCCGTATAGGGTAAACTTTTCTTCCAGATGAGGGGCTTATACAAACACTAAGGGCTTGTCTACACTTGCCATTTAAAGCGCAAGAAGTCCCTTTTTTGCACAAAAACCATGGGAGCGTCTACACTTGCCAATGACTTTTTGCGGAGAAACTCAGAAGTTTCACTGCAAACAGAAAACCACCTCCCTGAGAGGCATACAGTTCTTACAGTTATACTTTTGCAGTGATGTGCAAGTGAAGACACGTTCTTCCAGTTTACACAGGTTTTAGCCTCTGGAAATATCCCACAGTGCCTAGGTGACCACTCTGGCCAGCAGCTCTGCTGCTCTGATGCCAGCTAAACAGACATCAACCCTTCACCCCTTTAAAGCCCCACGGGGAGAACTTTGAAACTCCTCTTCCTGTTTTCTCGGCAAGTGCTCACTTATCTGGCAAAGTGACAATGGCTGTTCCACAGAGCAAATGATCCCCTGCTTGGAGCAATGCTGAGCTACTGGACCGGATCAGTGTTTAGGGAGAGGAAGCTGAGCAGGGAGGCAGGATGCCCCACGATCACCCTCCGCCCTTCCCACAACACCTATCCTCAAAATGAAGAGAGCTGCACTGTGGGATAGCTGCCTTCAGTGCGCTGTTCTCGTTGGCGATGGAAGTGCTGCAAATGTGAACATGATCTGATGCCTGTGGAAGTAAGTGAGAACACAAACCAGCATTTTTCTTTTACTGGTTATCACCAGTGAAACTGACAGCATAAAAACTCTGCAAGTGTAGACATAACCTAAGTTTCCAGCAAGCAGGGATGCAAATCGACCCTGAACTAGCTTGCCTCACATTAAGTGTCTGTGTCTTGCTGACAAATACTAAAAATTCCCTAGTGCACTTCAACATACTCCTGTTTCCAAGTGGGGTAGTTCAAGAACACTGTGGAACTTTTAGCGTGCGGCAGCAGAGTCCACATGGCAGGCTAGTACAGGGAGAGTCACGCCCCAGCAGGCTGTGAGCCACCTTTCTTTAGAAAATCTTGAGGCGTGTTGGTTTCCTTTTCAGACTGTCATCACAGAATGAATCATAGGCTTAACTGGAAAGCAAAGCAAGACTCTGCTCTTTTCTTTCCAGCCAGCGCTTCCAGTCCCTGCATTCCTGAAGTAAGAAATTCAGCCCGAAACCAAGAGTGCCCAACATAGGGCCTATGTACTGGAGCAGCCTGCACTGAACTTAGTGGAAGGAACATAGGTTGCAGAAGAGAAGAATTTGGAGAAGGCAAGAGGAAGTCAGAGTGACAATCAGGGTCCAGACACCCCCCAAGGGAGAACAGGAGGGCCTGAACTACAAAGAGTAAGCACTTGAATCAACTGGTTGAATACAATGTTATTGCATATAAATATATAGAGTAAGGCCTTTTATGAAAGCCTGTAATGTTCTGAACTTGATGGTCATTAGGATATACATATATTGGTTATAACTATGAATATACGCATATTATATATATATATGTACATATATATGCATAGAGCACAGTAATAGTACTATGTCTACACTTAAAATGCACTTCAGTGTAGACACTACTTATGATGAGGGGTAGGGTTATCTTACTGGTATAGGTAATCTACCTCCAAGAGAGGCAGTAGCTAGGTTGATGGAAGAATTCTTCTCTTGACCTAGTACTGGTCTACACAAGGGGTTAGGTTGCTAGAGCTACGTCTCTCAGGGTATAGATCTTCCATAGCCCTAAGAGGTGTAGCTATATCAAAATAAATCCCCCGCTGCAAGGATGGGAAGGGTTCTCCTGTCGCTGTAGGTAATCCACCTCCCCGAGATGCAGTAGCTGGGCTGATGACCGAATTCTTCCACTGACCTAGCGCTGTCTACACTGGGGGTTAGGTTGGCTTAATTATGTCTCTCAGGGGTGTGGTTTTTTTCACCTCCCTAAAAGACAACTATGCCAATGTAACTTTTCAGTGTATACCACCCCTAAACTACAACTACAGCCATGTGGAGAAGCAATCAGACAGGAAGGGGCACTTCCTGGGTAGTTGTGTACGCATAACTAACTCCAAGCACCCAGAAAAAGACAGTGGTGGACTACGAACGTTAATGGAAAGACACTGAAAAGAAACCCCCAGTCTTGGAAAATTAAGCAAGGAGGGAGTTTCCCCTGCTCTGTGGTCTGGTCTACACAACAAAGTCAAGTCAACGTAAGCCACCTTGTGACAACATAGTTGTGCAACTGTCTACACTTACATTAGTGGGAGACAACTTTAAGTGCACTATTACACTGATATCATAACATCAGCTCCACAAGAGGCATTGAGCCACAGTTGATGTATGCAGTTTGATGCTGCTCAAGCATAGACAGTTTTGATCTCAACAAACAGTTCAGATGACACCCAGTATATGGTGTGCCAGTATGAATGGGAAGTGGCAAATGAATTTTGCAGTGGCTGTTTTTTAAAAGGCTGAAATGCAAACAATGCATTCTGGGGAGAGATCTGAAAGGAGTAACAGAAGTTGCTAGGTGCACAAAAAGAGGAAAACTGTGCCATGTGTCAGGGGCAGCATGAAAGAAGGCACACAAGGAAAAACGTGAGAAGGAAACACATGGAGCAAAGGAAGCAAGAGGGGAAGCAGGAGGAAATAAGAGCCAAGATGTGGGCCGCGAAGTTCTGTGTAGCTCCATGAAAGCGATGAGGAGAAAGTTAAACTTGATGCAGATGGTGAGGGGGAAGGTGGTGAACAGATTTAAAGAGGAATATTTTAGCTACAACATTTTGGATAAATTGAGTTGAAAGGCCAGAGAGGGAGAAGTGGTAATCAAGGCAGGAGGAGACCAAGGCACGGGGAAGCATTACAACTGTTAGGTCATCTTCTTATAAAGAAATGTCAAGAGGAAGAATTGACAGGATTTAGTAACAACCTGTATTAGGAGGAGAGAAGTCAACACTAACGCTAGGTGACAGGGAAGAAAGTGGAATCATTAAAAACAATGGGGAAGGCAGGGTTCACTCTGCTGGGTTGAGTTATAATTGGCAGTGGGACACAAAGACAGGTGTCAGAGGTGCAATATTGTAAGGGAGAAGAAGTTACAGAATAATAAGTGAGGGGTTTAAAAATCATTTGTAGGAGATATCGGAGTGATAGAGAGCAACTAAATACTTGTGACAGACAGCCTCAATTTCCTCCTAGGGGAAAAAAAACCTGGCAAGATCCTGAGTAGAGTGGGAAGAAGCGGGAGGGCCACATTGTCAAAGATTGAGGAAAGCTGCTGGGAATCAAAGATACAAAAGTCAGGAAAGGATGAGAAACCGAACTTCTTTAGCAAAGAAGATGGATGAACTGAAAGAAAAGACAAAAAATTTGCAGAGAAGGTTGTTCGAGTTTTCTACCAAGATGCTTAGCAACACAGGTGCAAATGAGACATCAGCTATGGTTGGAGACTGGCAGAAAAGACAAAATGGTGGGAGAGGAAGCAAAAATAATAATTAATAAATAAAAATAATAATGAAAAGGCTGAAGGAGAGCAAAGGGACTCTGAAATCAACAGAAGGGAGAGATGTCAGTGAGGGAAGAAAAATATTGAAAAGTGCAGAGATGTTGATGGATTTGTGGTAATGAGAAAACTATATTTTAAAAAAGGACAAGAATATGCAATTTTGGCAAGCATTAAACTGCACGTGAGCCAATGAATGCCTAGATACAGTAGGACTGAAATTTCAAATGGAGTTTTATCTGATTAATGACTGCATAACCAAGCCCTCCAAAAATCCAAAAGGACACAAGGTATTCTCTCTGGACTCTGTTCTCTCTAATTTTATTATTTATTTTATACTTTTGTTCATGTTTTGTGAACAAAAATACAATAATCACACTTGTTCAAAATAAAATTTAATCTCCCATCTGCTCTCTAAAATAAAAACAGTATCTTAAATCTTTCTAGCCTTTGTTGCACGTTCTGGATTCAATGCACGTCATTTGCAGGACTAAACTTGTCTCGCAGCTCACACTAAAGACATTTTGAAGTTTTTCAGTTTATTTGCATTTTTATATTTCTTTACCTTGGGCCAAGCAGCCTTAAAAAGAGTAAATTCATCCATACTTCCCAAATACCACTGTGTATTTTTAATTTAGGCGATTGCTATACAAGTAATTCTTCCAAAACATTCCGCACAATATTGGTCTCATTTTAATCATCCCATAGTTTTTTCATATCGTACCCAAGCTGGAGGCATAGCAACAAATTGCATCTTACTGCAAGTCTTCCAAAAAAACCCAGCAGCATCCATTCTTCCACAGTTAACATTGGTTCAGTACTTTACAGTGAATCATGTTTTCCAAGAGAGTTATTACTAGCAGCTCTGCTCTGTACTGTTATATAACATGACTGGTACTTTATTGGCCTGACTCCTCACTAAGAAGTCATCTAGTACAGGCTATCTTAGCCAATTTCAGTTACCATATGCATGTTAATTTTAACTAATATACAAAGGCAATGATATTTTATCCTCTAAACCTTTTATTATCCTTTGAACCTCATCTTCATCCCTCAATATTTATTTTTCCCCAATGATTAATCTCATGCTTCTGCAATATGAGGAGAATGTGTTTCATCATTCAGTACAATTTTTGAAGAGCAGCTCTGAAATTGTATTACAATATTCCCCTTAGTCAGTGTTATGTTTCCCTGGTGATCATGCTCTATATTTTCATTCTTAGACTATCTTCTGCAGAGGTAATACATACATTAAATAAATCACAAATACAAATTAACACCAGCACCATTTATTTAGATTTTGCCTTTTGTATAAGTTTTCTGCTAAATATTGCACAGAGTAGAAAGACCAACCGAGTATATATTTATCACACAAAATTACCAAGAGCAAAGTATGGTCTTGGCATAAGGATAAATTTATTCAGTTATTCACAGAGAGTTATTAGTGGAAATGAACCTACCACCACTACCACTATAAGAAAACTGGCATAAAGTGGTTCACTGTCCTCATCACTTCAGTGGTAATACGTATATGTGCTCAAATATGCATAAATGCTCTCTAGATGTGTTTTGCAATTAGTGTCTAGAAAAATAAACTCATTTTTCAACAAAATTCCCATCCTTTTCTTTGTATTAGCTTTGAAATAGAAAGTGGGAGGAGATGAGGAGGGACGTAAAATTGTCCTAATGAGACACTGGATTTGTAGGATTTCAACATCAGTTGATATGGGACCTAAATGTGATAAAAAAAGTGAGCTTCATGGTCAAAGTTATTATACAAAGACAACTTTTTTTAATACACATTTTTCACCTCCCTTCCAAATAACTAAAGCTTTGCATTATATATGTGCTGCTAAATACATTTTTTACAAACCTTCAACCGAGTCATTTGTTTGATAAATTTCATTTCATTTTATTCACTGGCTTTTAATAGTCAACCCCTATGAATTACCCAGAGTTCCTAAACTATTTGTCTCTGCAGCACATACCTAAACCAACAGGAAGTCTGAATACCCAATATATTTTGAAGCATTGGGATACCTACAAATAGGCTTGTAGATTTTGTAGCCAGCTGGTTAATATGGATGGTTGATTACGGCCTGATCCCACATGAGTAAGTCAATAGGAGATTTTTTTAAATTGACTTCAGTTCACTCAGGACTAACTCTTAGTTATTAAGGCTCACCATCAGAAATGGACTTAAGCACCTGTCTAACTTTTAAGCACTTCAGTAGGTCACACAGAAGTCAATGCTTGAAGATTAGGCACATAGTTAAGTACCTTCCAGACTTGGGGACTACCTGATTTAAAATCTGTTTTCTCCCCACTCCAATCAATGACACAGTAAATACTTAGCACTTATAAAGCCCCTTTACATTTTCAAAGCTCTACAGAAATATTAAACAATTTGGTCATCATCCCTGTTAATTATGCAAAGTATCATTACCCCAGTTTTACAGATGTGGAAATTTGGGCACAGAATGTAAATGACCTGCCTAGGAGCACACAGCATGTCAGTGTCAAAGCCAGTATTAGTATTCAGAAATTCATGGTTTCCAGGATGGTGCTATAGCCACTAGACTATGCTACCTCCAGTAATTAGGTCTATGCATGGTTCTCTGTTTATCTCACCTAGACAAATACAGAACCATGTATAAACATGTAGATTTGGATTTCATATTTAATGTTCCTTATCATTTTTCCAACAGCCCCTAAGACAACATAGTCCCCAAAAAGCCCGGGTTAGGACTTCAGGCAAAAACAGGGGCAGAGTCAACTGATGTGGGAGAAGAGGAGTATTCCCTAGATTATAGTAAATTTTTAAACACAAAAACTTCACTCCGAGACAATTCAAGTTACATCAGGATACAGTCACCACTTCAGAACCTGAAAATCATGGAAACAAGTCACAGCAAAAAAAAGTCTCCTGTGTTCCTGGGCACTTTCATATCACAACACTGATAATAACACACTCCAACACTCCATAATGCTTTTACTTCCCAAAGCAGCTGATATAAAAAAGCAATACATATCCCAATTTCATCAAACTTTGCAAAACCCTAAAAGTGACCTCAGACACAGTTGCATTAATAGATCAGCATATCTGACTGACTGCACAATTATTCTGCTTTAACTTTGTCGAGTTTATTATTGAGGTTTTCTGCCAGACAGAGTTGGATGAAGTTGGGGTACATACTGCTTTTCAGCAGGGAAGTGAAAGCTCTATGTAGGTGCTGGAGTGTGTGATGAACAGTGCTGAAGGCAATGTTACATCCATGCTTTTCAGGTTTGGAGTTGAGGGGAGGGGGTCCTGAAGCAAACTAATCTGTGACTCAACTAATTTTCCGTGCTTATTTCCCAGCTTTACAGAGTTGAAGTACCTTGGTGTAGGACCCTAGGACTGGGGAGGGAGGGAGAAGATAAAAAATGACTAAGGCTAAGATTTTGTCATGGATATTTTTAGTAAAAGTCACAGACAGGTCATGGGCAATAAAGAAAAATTCATGGAAGCCCGTGACCTGTCCCTGATTTTTAGTAAAAATATCCATGATAAAATAGGAAGGGGTTGGGTAGCTGTGGGATAGCTGGGAGCTCTGGAGCCCCCCATGGGGGCTCAGAGCTCCAGGATCCCCCTGGCCGAGTGGTAGAGGGGAGCTGTAGGATTCCCCTACCCCCTGCCCAGCAGCCAGGAGCGGCAGGAATTCACCTGCCACTGGCGCAGGGGGGAGCTGCAGGGGTCCCCCTGACCCATCTGGCTGGGGAGCTGCCAGGGTCCCCCCGCTATCCACGGCGGTGGCCGGGGAGCTGCCAGGGTCTTCCCACTGCCCATGGCAACAGGGGTACCACACAGCTCCCTGCCCCTGTGGGCGGAAGCGGGGGGACCCTGCAGCTCCCAGCTGCCAGGGCTGAAGTCAGAGGTCTTTGGAAGTCACGGATTCCGTGACTTCCATGGCAAAACTCTAGCCTTATAAATGACTAAAGTGTGAAACTCCTGTTTTTCAGTGTATGCTTCTTCAGTATATAGATAGCTTAAATTACAAATGTGAGCTACAGAATGTTTGCCCAAAGTGTGAATCAAATACATTAGTTTTTAAAACCAAACTTTCAAAATAACATCTCCTCATGAGAGTCACTAGCAGAGTCTGAACTCTGCGTTTTCATATCCATGTCCCTTGAGATATAGGAATAATTGCTAGCCTCTATCTAGTTCAGTCACCAGAGAAGTAATTGACACACCCTTTCCCAGAGGATGTGTTTGCTAAACAGCAGTAGCATACAGGTACACTCAGAGGTCTTGGGTTCTACTCCTGGCTCTAGAAAAAGAATGTGGTTTAGTGGTTAGAGAAGACAACAAACATGAAATCTGAAAGAAACTATAACTCTGGCCTGGTCTACACCACGCATTTAAACCGAATTTAGCAGCATTAAACCGATTTAATCCTGCACCCGTCCACACAATGAGGCCCTTTATGTCGATATAAAGGGCTCTTTAAACTGATTTCTGTACTTTTCCCCGACGAGAGGAGTAGCGCTGAAATCAGTATTGCCATGTCGGATTAGGGTTAGTGTGACCACAAATCGACGGTATTGGCCTCCGGGCGGTATCACACAGTGCACCATTGTGACCACTCTGGAAAGCAATCTGAACTAAGATGCACTGGCCAGGTAGACAGGAAAATGTGAATTTTTGAACTTTTGAATTTCATTTCCTGTTTGCCCAGCGTGGAGCTCTGATCAGCACGGGTGACCATGCAGTCCCAAATCCAAAAAGAGCTCCAGCATGGACTGTACGGGAGATACTGGATCTGATCACTGTATGAGGAGACAAATCTGTTTTATCAGAGTCCGTTCCAGAAGACGAAATGCCAAAGCATTTGAAAAAATCTCCAGGCTATGACAGACAGAGGCCACAGCACAGTGCTGTGTGACAAGAGTAACGGAAAGCCAAAGAATCAAATGGACGCTCATGGAAGGAGGGAGGGGGTACTGAGGACTCCAGCTATCCCACAGTCCCAGCAGTCTCCGAAAAGCATTTGCATTCTTGGCTGAGCTCCCAATGCCTGAACAGTCAAAAACATTTTCCCGGGTGTTTCAGGGTATATGTCATCAATTTACACCCTTCCCCCCCACCGAAAGAAAAGAGGAAAAACGGTTTTTTGCCTTTTTTCAATGTCACCTTATGTCTACTGCATGCTGCTGGTAGATGGGGTGCTGCAGTGCTGAACATCAGCATCCCCTTCCCGGTGGCAGATGGTACAATATGACTGCTATCTATCGTCATCAGCCTGTGAGTGCTCCTGGCTGGCCTCAGTGAGGTCGGTTGGGGGCGCCTGGGTAAAAATGAGAATGACTCCTGGTCATTCCTGGCAGATGGTACAGAACAGCTGGTAACCGTCTTCATCATAGCAACTAGAGGCTGAGCTCCATCATCCCCACCCCCCCCACCCCCGTTTCATGTCTAAAGAAAAGATTCTGTACTGCCTGGACTATCATAGCAGCTGGAGGCTTCCTCCCCCTCATTTTATCTCACTAAAACGTCAGTGTTTCTTATTCCTGCATTCTTTATTACTTCATCACACAAATGAGGGGACACTGCCACGGTAGCCCAGGAGGGGTGTGGGAGGAGGGAAGCAACAGGTGGGGTTGTTACAGGGGCACCCCTAGAATGGCATGCAGCTCATCATTTCTGCGGGATCTCTGGGGCTCTGACACGGAGCGGCTGTGCTCTCTAGTTCTCTAGCACACTTGCCCCATATTCTAGGCAGGACTGACTCTATTTTTAGACAAAACATAAAGAAGGGAATGACCCGGGGAGTCATTCCCATTTTTGTCCATGCGCCCCCGGCCAACCTCAGCGAGGCCAGCCAGGAGCACCCATGACAGCAGCAGACAGTACAGAACGACTGATAACCGTCATCTCATCGCCAATTTACGATGGCATGGCAGACGGTGCAATAGGGATGGTAACCATCTCTGCTACCTTGCAAAGGCAAATGAATGCTGCTACATAGCACTGCAGTACCACGTCAGTCAGCAGCATCCAGTACACATATGGTGACAGTGACAAAAGGCAAAATGGGCTCCATGGTTGCCATGCTATGGCGTCTGCCAGGGCAATCCAGGGAAAAAGGGCGCGAAATGATTGTCTGCCGTTGCTTTCATGGAGGAAGGATTGAGTGAAGACATTTACCCAGAATCACCCACGACACTGTTTTTGCATTGGGATCTCAACCCAGAATTCCAATGGGCAGGGGAGACTGCGGGAACTATGGGGTAGCTAAGGGATAGCTATCCACAGTGCAACGCTCCAGAAATCAACGCTAGCCTCGGTACATGGACGCACCCCGCCAAATTAATGTGCTTAGTGTGGCTGCTGTAGAAAGTAGAGGCCCTGATATACACACCTTGGTATCAAAGGCCCGGTATGAGGCCTGAGGCCTGAACTAAAGTAATGGTCAAGACTTTGCTAACATAAAGCACAGTTAAGCTGTGAGCCAGAGGCAGGCCCTGCTCACAGAAGCTGGCAGGGAAAGGGCTGATGCTGCAAGAAGATACGTACCTAAAAGGTACTGAACACTAGAAATCAGAACATTCACATACTTGCACATTCCACACAGATAACAAGGAACAGGCTGACCCATCCCAATAACAGGGCCAAAAGGGTAATATGATGCATAGAGTTGTTTTGTTCAAACCAACATGTACAAGGTGAGAGGCGGCACCTTACTATGTTGAGGGGTTGTACCTCAATATGTCAGGAGTGATGTGTAACTTGTTTGTACTTGTGTATAAAAATGCATCCCTGGGGCAGTGTCTTTGTCCAGCCGAGGGGGCAGTGGAAAGTCCTGCCATTGACTGAGCTGAGTCCATTGACCGAGGGCACATATTCGTAGCATGCCCTGAACTAGAGTAAAAATCTACAGGAACTATTATTGTGCTCAATATGGCAATAAACCTGGCCGACGTGCCTTATTAGACTCTGTGGTCATTGGGAGTTCTCTTCGGGTCTGCTGTGTCAGCTATCTTCGAAGAGCTGGGACAGCACACAGAGGGAACACATGCACGCAGCTGAGTGATATCAACATTGAACAGAGCAGAGCACCACACCGGTAGCATCTGACAACAGCCGCGTGCACTTGACTTTATACAATCTGTTTTACAAAACCAGGTTATGTAAAATCGGAATAATCCCGTAGCGTAGACATACCCCAAATGTAGCCTCTCTGCTAACATATGCATAAAATAAGTTGGCAGCTCATACTTGACTGCCTCCTAGAATTGGGATTCATGACCTTTTTCAGTAATAAGAATGGTGAGGATCCTGAGAATATAAACCAGTCAGTAAAAGTGAGTCTTAAACTCAGGGCCTACTTTACATTTTGCTGCAGTTTTCACTTAAATTTCATTACTTTCCATTTGGAGGAGTGAAAAAAATAAAGGATACTAAAATAATTTACAAGAAATTGAATAGTTCCATAATATACAACAAATAAGTATTCAAATGAAATATTTCCACCTTAAATTTTAATCATCAATAAGTAAACATAATTCAAAAGCTATTTCCAAAAAGGAACGATGGTAAAAGAAACCTTTAACAAATTGTGAGAGATGTCATTGACTCTCAGTTGGCAGCTATTTAAATATTTCTTTTTTGTCACAACTATTCAGTACTCATTCCAGTTATTCTCATTTTATAAAATAATTAGGTGTGTTGCACAAAACAAAAATCACCCAGCCTTCAATCATTTAGGTTACAATAATGTTTTTCCTTAACAAAAAAATTAATTTATGTTTTAGTGTGTTCTGTTCATTTCTTCGCCCTCATTTCTTTATTTTAAAATGGTTCTTCAAAATAACTCAGATGAAGTAATTTTAAAAATGCAAATACATGCCAGATTAATATCACTTACTCTCCTATGCATTATAGAAGTGAAGGCATACTGATGAGGAACCAGCTAGGGGCCATGCTCCTCTTGACCTGCTGGTCATAAATAGGGATGAATTGGTAGGGGAAATAAAAGTGGGTGGCAATCTGGGCAGATTCAGAAGCCTGACACAAGAAAGACAGGAGAGCAGCAGAATGTGGACCCTGGACTTCAGAAAAGCAGATTCTGACTCCCTCATGGAATTGATGGGGCAGGATCCGCTGGGGGGCTAATACAAGGGGGAAAGGAGTCCAGGAGAGCTGGCTGTGTTTTCAAGAATCCTTATTGAGGATGCAGGAACAAACCATCCTGATGTGCAGAAAGAACAACAAATATGGCCAGCAACCAGCTTGGCTTAACAGAGAAATCTTCTGTCAGCTTAAACACAAAAAGGAAGCTTACAAGAAGTGGAAACTTGGACAGATGCTAGGGAGGAGTATAAAAATATCACTCAAGCATGCAGGGGTGTAATCAGAAAGGCCAAAATACAATTGGAGTAGAAGCTAGCAAGGGATGTGAAGGGTAACAAGAAGGGTTTCTACAGGTATGTTAGCAACAAAAAGGTCAGGGAAAGTGTGGAACCCTTATTGAATGGGGGAGGCAACCTAGTGACAGATGATGTGGAAAAAGCTGAAGGACTCAATGCTTTTTTCGCCTTGGCCTTCACAGACTAGGTCAGCTCCTAGAGTGCTGCACTGGACAGCACAGTATGGGGAGGAGGTGAGCAGCCCTCAGTGGTGAAAGAACAGGTTAAAGACTATTTAGAAAAGCTGGACATGAAAAAGACCATGGGGACGGATCTAATGCATCTGAGGGTGCTGAGGGAGTTGGCTGATGTGACTGCAGAACCATTGGCCATTATCTTTGAAAACTTGTAGAGATCAGGGGAGGTCGCGGACAACTGGAAAAAGGCAAATATAACACCAATCTTTAAAAAGGGGAAGAAGGAGAATCTGGGAAACTACAAACCAGTCAACCTTCCTCTGGTCCCTGGAAAAATCATGGAGCAGGTCCTGAAGGAATCCATTTTGAAGCACTTAGAGGAGAAGAAGGTGATCAGGAACAATCAACATAAATTCACCAAGAGCAAGTCATGATTGACCAACCTGATTGCCTTCTATGATGGGGTAACTGGCTCTATGGATATGGGGAAAGTAGTGGACGTGCTATAGCTTGACTTCAGCAAAGCTTTTGATACAGTCTCCCACAGTATTCTTGCCAGCAAGCTAAAAACTTATGGATTGGATGAACGTACTATAAGGTGGATAGAAAGCTGGCTAGATCGTCAGGCTCAACGGGTAGTGATCAATGGCTCCAAGTCTAGTTGGCAGCCAGTATCAAGCGGAGTGTCCCAGGATCTGTCCTGGGGCTGGTTCTGTTCAACATCTTCATTAATGATCTGGATGATGGGATGGATTGCATCCTCGGCAAGTTTGTGGATGACACTAAGCTGGAGGGAAAGGTAGATATGCTAGAGAGTAAGGATAGGGTCCAGACTGACCTAGACAAATTGGAGAATTGGGCTAAAAAAAAAATCTGATGAGGTTCAACAAGGACAAGTGCAAAGTCCTGCACTTAGGACAGAAGAATCCCATGCACTGCTACAGGCTGGGAACTGGCTAAGCGGCAGTTCTGCAGAAAAGGACCTGAGGATTACTATGGACAAAGAGCTGGGTATGAGTCAACAGTGTGCCCTTGTTGCCAAGAAGGCTAACAGTAGTAGAAGCATTGCCTGCTGATTTAGGGAAGTGATTACTCCCTTCTATTCGGCACTGGTGAGGTCACATCTGGAGTCCTGTGCCCAGTTTTGGACCCCCCCACTACAGAAAGGATGTGGACAAATTGGAGAGAGTCCAGTGGAGGGCAATGAAAATGTTTACGGGGCTGGGGCACATGGCTTATGAGGAGAGGTTGAGGGAACTGGGCTTATTTAGTCTGCAGAAGAGAGGAGTGACAGGGGATTTCATAGCAGCCTTCAACTACCTGAAGGGCGGCTCCAAAGAGGAGCTAGGTTGTTCTCAGTAGTGGCAGATGATAGAACAAGCAATGGTCTGAAGTTTCAGTGGGGGAGGATATTAGGAAACACTATTTAACTAGGAGGGTGGTGAAGCACTGGAATGGGATACCTAGGGAGGTGGTGGAATCTCCATCCTTAGAGGTTTTAAGGCCTTGCTTGACAAAGCCCTGGCTGGGAGATTTAGTTGGGGTTCGTCCTGCTTTGAGCAGGGGGTTGGACTAGATGACCTCCTGAGGTGTCTTCCAACCCTAATCTTCTATGATTCTATGAAGAACTGATTGATAAAGTATTTGATCATTGGATTCTGACAACAGAAGTACAAAAACTTCACTCTCAAAGTTTATGAATTTGTCAATAAACCAGCTGATTGTTTTATAACTTCCCAACCAACTCTTTCTATTCATTCATTATGCTGTCCTCTTGAAATATTATAGCTCTGCTTCCTTTAAAAGCAAACCTTGTGTCATCTACAGCATGGATGAGAGATGAATCCAGCCAGTCTTTGCAGCTACTCTCATATCTCCCATTCTTTGGAAAGCTTCTTAAGTGGTTTTTCATTGAGCTCAGATTACTGTTTATGGGGCTGTAATAACCTTAGTCCCAGATTTGGACCTTAGCGTCCAAAATATGGGGGTTAGCATGAAAACCTCCAAGCTTAGTTACCAGCTTGGACCTGGTACCTGCTGCCACCACCCAAAAAATTAGAGTGTTTTGGGGCACTCTGGTCCCTCTGAAAAGCCTTCCCTGGGGACCCCAAGACCCAAATCCCTTGAGTCTCACAACAAAGGGAAATAATCCTTTTTCCCTTCCCCCCTCCAGGTGCTCCTGGAGAGATACACAGACACCAGCTCTGTGAATCCAAACAGAGTGAATCTCCCTCTCTGTTCCCAATCCTGGAAACAAAAAGTACTTTCCTATTCCCCCAGAGGGAATGCAACATCAGGCTAGCAATCCAACACACAGATCTCCCCGATTCCTTCCTCCCACCAATTCCCTGGTGAGTACAGACTCAATTTCCCTGAAGTAAAGAAAAACTCCAACAGGTCTTAAAAGAAAGCTTTATATAAAAAGAAAGAAAAATAAGTACAAATGTTCTCTCTGTATTAGATGATACAACACAGGGTCAATTGCTTAAAAGAATATTGAATAAACAGCCTTATTCCAAAAGAATACAAATCAAAGCACTCCAGCACTTATATTCATGCAAATACCAAAGAAAAGAAACCATATAACTTACTATCTGATCTCTTTGTCCTTACACTTAGAAACAGAAGACTAGAAAGTAGAACTACTTCTCCAAAGCTCAGAGAAAGCAGGCAGCCAGAAAAACAAAAAACTCAGACACTCAAATCCCTCCACCCAAAGTTGAAAAAATCCGGTTTCCTGATTGGTCCTCTGGGCAGGTGCTTCAGGTGAAAGAGACATTAACCCTTAGCTATCTGTTTATGACAGGGGCTACAGGGGTTGATTTTCAAATTAAGCACATAACCCCCACTGACTTTCAGTGGGAACTGAACACCAACATTTGTAGCTTTTGAAAACCTATCCCATAGTTTTGTTCAAATGTAAACATTTATATCACAGCATTAATGTAACATCATCAATGGGGAATTTTATATATAGTCAACTTTGTGAAGATCAATGCTGTTTAAAAAATACTTTTAAAATGCTTTGAAAATGAAGTTTTATGTCAGTATTTTATAATACAATTTGAATATTGTATTGGGGGAGGGATAGCTCAGTGGTTTGAGCATTGGCCTGCTAAACCCAGGGTTGAGAGTTCAATCTTTAAGAAGGTCATTTAGGGATCTGGGGCAAAAATCTGTCAGGGGATTAATCCTGCTTTGAGCAGGGGGTTGGACTAGATGACCTCCTGAGGTCCCTTCCAACTGTGATATTCTATAATTCTACGATACACTCCACAATTACAGTCAATTCTGTACACAATAGCTTATCACAAAGGTATGTTAATCACATGATGTTAAGGGGCTACTGTGTTCCAAGAGCTCAAGTGAAGAAATCCAAACTCTTCTCATTGGAGTGTGAAGTTCATTTCACAAGCAACATTCAGCATTCTTAACTGTCATGCTCTCAATTCTTCTATTTTGTTCTATGACAAATGAAGGTCCAGAAACAGTTTGCAAATGTGTGGTCTGCAATTTAAGGTTTTTAAATACCAAAGAGGAATATAAGTGCAGACATTAAAGTTTTCAAATTACAGCCAGAATGACGCATGTTATAAAAGTATTACTTTAATAATTCATGTAAAATTTTGGATGACCCCAATGACAGTTATGCAAAAAATTAGCACTTTTCTTTTAGCTAAAATGTAACACTGCACATTAGCCTCATAGGCCTGGTCTACACAAGCCACCTTGCACCGGCTATTTGTGCATGTGTCAACACTCAAATTTGTCTCTGGTTGACTTAAGTGCCCTAAAGTGTGGAGCTATTGTTGATGTATTGAGGTCAATGCACTGCATGTGCAGACTCCATGTGATCTGTGTTGACCTGAACAGACCTCCATCAGCTGTCCCACAATGCCCCACTGCCTGTCATTTTGGTCACAATTTTAAATTCTGCTGCTCAAAGAGACCAGAACCACCCCTATCTTTAAACACCCGTGTGTTTTTTAAATGCTTTTCTCAGACTCGATACCTTGGCAAGCACACCTAGCAGCTCACTCATGTTGTGTGCAACTGCCCCGCCAGCCATGCGACTCTAGGCACTAGATGCACTCCAGCCTGGAATAGACAGGAGAAATTAAATCTCATGGGCCTGTGGGGAGAGGAGGCTGTATAAGCACAGCTATGGACCAGCCATAAAAATGTGGACACCTACAACCAGACTGCACAGGGGATGCAGGCAAAGGGCTATGACAGAGATCAGCAGCAGTGCCATGTGAAAATGCAGAAACTTCACCAGGAAGGCCAACAATAGATCTGGAGCTGCTCTGCAGACCTCCTGCTTTTATAATGAGTTGCATGCCATACTTAGCACAGATTCCACCAGCACTGCCCAGAGCACAGTGAATACCTCAGTGGAGACAAAGACAGAGACCCTGGCTATAAACAGCAAGGAGGAGGAAGGAGCAGACAGGGTGGGGGACTCCAGCCAGGCTGCGGGACTCCAGCCAGGCTGCGAGCCAGAACATGTTTGAGACTCCACCACAGTCTAGCCAGCCTCACCAGATGAGTGCAGATGAGCCCGACGAAGGGGAAGGGAAACTCTGATTAGTGTGTGCATATATTTCTCTTTACAATGTTTAAAGATGACACCCGGCCCGTCCTCAAGTTAACAAGGCACAGTTATCGACTTTTCATTGTTTTAATCATACAAGAAGAGGTAGAGATACAAAGGCAAAATTGGCATCTGCTTTTCATTCCCTCGTTGGGTTCGGCTGGGAGGAGGGAGGCACAGAGCATTCAGAGCCCTTTGTTTATGCACATAGGATGTTCCTTGTATCCTTCCTGACAAATTGCAATGAAACTTTCATGGAGACACTCTGCAATCCTCTCACAAAGGTTTGTATGGAGGGCTGCCTTGTTTCTTCCTGCGCAATAGGGCACTTTCTCATGTCACTTTGAATGAGTTCAGCTGGTGCCACTGCAGTAAACAGGCTAGCAGCATATGGGCCCGGGCAGCTTTGGGATGCCAGCAGCAGCTGTGTTCTCTGTACCTTTGTGACCTTCAAGAATGAGATATCTAAAACCACTATAGTAGGAAACAGTGCCAATATTCAGTGCCATTTCCTTATATTCATACCCACGGAATACAGACCAAAATTATATCTCTTCATGCAACAGAACAGGCTGGAGAGCAGTGCTGTGCCATGGGCTTCCAAAGCAGCAGTGTCAATAAGCATGTCTTATTAGAAGTGTTTATAAGAATAAAGGAAGGGAGCTGGAAATTTATCTTTCCCTTTCTGTTGTGACTGTACATCCAATGGCACATATGTCTGTTTTTATCAGCAGCTTCTGATGTGGCAGCCTTGAGGTATCGCCTCCATATTAACAGAATACCTGACATTGATAAAGAGGAGTAAGAAGTGGACTTGCTCAGCCAGATCCAGCGCTGCATCGGACTGTGAACAAAGGTCTTGGAAGGCCAATATGACTGACAGCATAGAGAAAGAAAGAGGAAAAGAAAAAGATCCAAGAGTAAGAGTCCCAGCAGGACAAGAAGGAGATGTACCAGACATAATGGATCTTCCCAGGCCACAAACTCAAATGCTGCACACTCTGCTTGATCTACAGGTCCAAAAATCCCAAATTTTCTACTCTTTGCAGTCCTCTCAGAATTTCATGGTCACTTCTCCCTACACCCTCAAACACATGTGGCATCATGGGCTGCATCTTTATCCCTACAACGCCATGCTGGGGGACAGCAAGAGAAAAAGACGGTTACTCACCTTTGTAACTGTTGTTCTTCGAGATGTGTTGCTCATATCCATTCCAGTTAGGTGTGCGCGCGCTGCGTGCATGTTTGTCGGAAGATTTTTACCTTAGCAACACTCGGTAGGTCAGCTGGGCGCCCCCTGGAGTGGTGCCAGATATATACCCCTACCAACCCAACTGCTCCTCAGTTCCTTCTTGCCGGCTACTCTGACAGTGGGGAAGGACGACGGGTTTGGAATGGATATGAGCAACATATTTCGAAGAACAGTTACAAGGGGGAGTAACCGTCTTTTCTTCTTCGAGTGCTTGCTCATATCCATTCCAGTTAGATGATTCCCAAGCCTTACCTAGGCAGTGGGGTTGGAGTGAGATGTGGCAGAATGTAAAACTGCTGAGACAAAGGCTGCATCATCTCTTGACTGTTGAACCAGAGCATAATGCGAAGCAAAGGTGTGGACCGAGGACCAGGTAGCTGCGCGACAATCTCCTGGATAGGTACATGAGCCAGGAAGGCAGCAGATGAAGCCTGAGCCCTGGTAAAATGTGCGGTGATGTGGCTTGGGGAAATATGAGCCAAATCACAACAAGTGCGGATGCCTGCCATCACCCAAGATGAGATCCTCTGAGAGGAAACAAGTAGGCCTTTCATTCGGTCTGCTACCGTGACAAAGAGGTGGGGCGTCTTACGAAACGGTTTTCTCCGCTCAATATAAAATGCGAGCGCTCTACAGACATCCAGGGAATGCAATTGTTGCTCCCGTCGCATTCAGTGTGGCTTTGGGAAGAAGACCGGGAGAAAGATGTCCTGGTTAACATGAAAGGCCGAAACCACCTTAGGGAGGAAAGCAAGGAGGTCGCAACTGCACCTTGTCTTTGTGGAACCCAGTGTACGGCGAATCCACCGTAAGATTCACCTAGGCTCGCAGACTCGTCTGGCCGATGTAATGGCTACGAGGAAAGCTGCCTTCCAAGACTGGTATAGCAGCGAGCAGGTTGCTAACGGCCCGAATGGGGGAGACATAAGTCTGGTTAAAACCAGGTTGAGGTCCCCGGACGGGGCTGGATGGCGCACTTGAGGGTATAAGTGCTCCCAGCCCTTGAGGAACCTCGAAACCACAGCGTGTGAGAACACGGAACGACCACCTTCGCCTGAGAGGAAGGTAGAGATGGCTGCCAAGCGTATCCTCAGTGATGATACTGCTAGGCCTTGCTGTTTGAGAGACCAGAGGTAGTCCAAAATAGAGGGGATCGAGACATCAGTGGGGTAAGATTAAGCGTTTTGCACCAGCAGGAGAAACGCTTCCACTCAGCCAGGGACATTGACCGGGTGGAAGGCTTCCTGCTACCCAGGAGAACTTGTCATACTGATTCAGAGCAACATAACTCTGACTGGTTTAGCCATGCAGCAGCCATGCCGTGAGGTGAAGAACCTGCAGGGCTGGGTGGCGAAGCCTGCCGTGGACCTGAGTTATGAGGTCTGGGTGGAGTGGCAGGGTAATTGGGTTGGCTATCGACAGCTCGAGCAACATGGTGTACCAGTGCTGCCTGGGCCACGCTGGAGCAATCGTGATGGTGCGCGCCCTGTCCCTGCGGAGTGTCAGCAGGACCTTGTGAACCGGTGGGAATGCATAAAGGAGCTGGCTCTTCCACTGCATCAGGAAAGTGTTTGAGATCGATCCTGGGGAGAGACCTTAGAAGGAGCAGAACATCTGGCATTTCCTGTTTTCGCTGGAAGCGAACAGGTCTATGTGGGGAAATCCCCATGTCTGGAAAGTAGAATGCATAATGTCTGGGCGGATCGACCACTCGTGAGACAGGAAAGACCTGCTGAGTCGATCCGCCAGGGTGTTCCGAACGCCTGGGAGAAAGGACGCTACCAGAGCTATTGAGTGGGTATGCAAAAGTCCCAGAGTTGGGTGGCCTCCTGACAAATGGGGGAGGACCGTGTCCCTCCCTGTTTGTTTATGTAGCACATGGCTGTTGTGTTGTCTGTAAACACTGAGACACAACGGCCTCGCAACTGATGCTGGAACGCCTGGCACGCCAGGCGGACTGCTCTCAGGTCTCGGACATTTATGTGTAATGCCAGCTCCTGAGAAGACCAAAGGCCTTGAGTATGAAGGAGACCAAGGTGAGCACCCCAGCTGACAGATGACGTGTCCGTCGTCAGGGACATTGAGGGTTGGCGGATGGAACGGCATCCCTGCACACACCAGGGAGGAAGTTAGCCACCATTATAGGTAGCCTAGGGTGCTTGGGGGAATGGTGACTATCATGTCAATTGGGTCCCTGCCCGGGCAGTATACCGAGTTGAGCCAAACTTGGAGAGGACGGAGGCGGAGCCTGGCGTGTTTGGTTACAAACGTGCAGGCAGCCATGTGCCCCAGAAGACTGAAACAAGTGCGAGCCGAGGTCGTCTGGAAATTCTGTAGACCTCGGATGATTGATGCCATCGCCTGAAACTGCAGCTATGGTAAGCAAGCTCTGGTTAGATTGGAGTAAGGGTTAATGTTCTTTTACCTGTAAAGGGTTAACACAGGGAACCAAACACCTGACCAGAGGACCAATCAGAAAACAAGACTTTTTCAAATCTGGGTGGAGGGAAGTTTTGGGTGTGAGTTCTTTGTTCTTTGTCTTGGGTCTGACCATCTCGGCTCTGAGAGTGATTTTTCTGTCTCCTGGCTTGCTAATCTTCTGTTTCCCAGTTGTAAGTACAAGGATAGTAAGACAATAGGTTTATATTGTTTTCTTTTGTATTTACATGTGTGTAGTTGCTGGAATGTTTTAAATTGTATTCTTTTTGGATAAGGCTGTTTATTCTTTTTTCCTTTAAGCAATTGACCCTGTATATTGTCACCTTAATATAGAGATATTTTATGTTGTTGTTCTTTCTTTTTATATAAAGCTTTCTTTTTAAGAGCTGTTGGAGTTTTTCTTTAGTGTGGACTCCAGGGGATTGAGTCTGCAGCTCACCAGGGAATTGGTGGGAGGAAGAAGTCAGGGGGGAAATCTCTTTGTGTTAGATTTACTAAGCCTGACTTTGCATACCCTCTGGGTGAGGGGGAAGAGAGATTCGATCTCTCGGTACTTGTGTTTCCAGGACTGGAAGCAGGGAATCTCCTAGGGTCGTCCAGGGAGGGGAGCCTGGGAGGAAGTAACAAGGAAACAAGGGGAGGGGGTTATTTCCCTTGGTTGTAAGACTCAAGGCATCTGAGTCTGGGGGTCCCCCAGGGAAGGTTTTGGGGAGAACACAGTGAGCTAAGCACTGTATAATTCCTAGCTGGTGGCAGCAATTACCAGGTCCAAGCTGGTAACTAAGCTTGGAGGTTTTCATGCTAACACCCATATTTTGGACGCTAAGGTCCAGATCTGGGAAGAAATGTTATGACAGCAGTATACCGAGTTGAGCCAAACTTGGAGAGGACGGAGGCGGAGCCTGGCGTGTTTGGTTACAAACGTGCAGGCAGCCATGTGGCCCAGGAGACCGAGACAAGTGCGAGCCGAGGTCGTCTGGAAATTCTGTAAACCTCGGATGATTGATGCCATCGCCTGAAACTGCGGCTGTGGTAAGCAGGCTCTGGTTAGATTGGAGTCCAGAATAGCTCCTATGAAATCTAACCTCTGCGTGGGAACCAGAGTGGATTTTTCTGTATTGATCATCAGGCCTAGACATGTGAATAGGTCCTTGACGATGCCCACATGCTGAGTGACTTGTGTCTTGGAGGCCCCTCGGATGAGCCAATCGTCCAGATACGGAAAAACGTGTATCCGGCGTCGGTGGAGGTAGGCCGTGACTACAGCCATACGCTTTGCAAATACCCTTGGGGCTGCAGAAAGGCCAAACGGCAGGACCGTAAACTGGAAGTGCTGACAGTTGGCTACAAAGCGGAAGCATCTCCTGTGTGGAGGAAAGGTGGCGATGTGAAAGTATGCGTCCGTCATATCGAGGGTGACATACCAGTCTCCCGGATCCAAGGACAGGAAAATGGTCCCCAGGGATACCATGCGGAACTTCAACTTTATCATAAACTGACTGAGTCCTTGCAGGTCTAGGATAGGTCTGAGACCTCCCTTCGACTTGGGGATTAGGAAATAACAGGAGTAAAACCCCTTGCCCCTTTCGTCCATCGGTACCTCCTCTATAGCTCCTATGGCGAGGAGCGTCTGCACCTCTTGTAAGAGGAATTGCTCGTGAGAGGGGTCCCTGAAGATGGACAGGATTGAAATAAATTGTAGGTGGTACCCATATTCCACCATGCGTAGGACCCAGCGATCTGAAGTTAACTGGGACCACGCCGGGAGGAAGCAGGAGAGATGGTTGGAAAAGGATCCTGGCCTGTAACTGGTACGTCGCCCTCAGGCACACCTTCAAAAGTTCGTTTTTGGTCCCGGTGGTGGTTTCGAGGGACCTTGATTTTGGCCCCCTTGGAGTCCTGACGGTTGTCTGCGGCCACCTCGGGCGCGCCGCCTGTCAAAAGTCCTGTCTTTGTGTAGGCACAGAGTATGGGGCGGTGAGGCTGGGGACGGAAAGGCCTGCGTTGGTCACCGGCGTATGCACGCCGAGAGAGCGCTTTAAGACCCTGTTGTCCTTCAGGCTTTGCAGCCTGAGGTCAGTCCTTTCTGAGAAGAGACCTTTACCATCAAATGGTAAGTCCTGAATGTTATACTGCAGCTCCAGTGAGAGGTTTGAAACCTGAAGCCATGAGATGAGCCGCATGGCAACACCTGAGGCCAGAGTCCAGGCTGCTGAGTCGGCTGCATCCAACGAGGCCTAGAGGGGAGTTCTGGCCACCCTTCTTCTTCCTCCAAGAAAGCAGCGAACTCTTGGTGGGAGTCTTGAGGGAGAAGCTCCGTAAACTTACCCACCGCTACCCAGGTGTTATAATTATAGCAGCTAAGCAAGGCTTGTTGATTTGCCACCCGGCGCTGTACGGCCCCTGCCGAGTACACCTAGCGGCCGAGTAGGTCCATTCGCCCAGCCTCCTTCAATTTCAGGGCTAGCGGCTAGCGCCTGCTGGCCATGGCGTTCCCTCTCATTAACAGACTGGACGACTAGTGAGCAGGGAGGAGGATGGACATACAAGTACTCGTACCCTTTAGAGGGCACCATATATTTACACTCTACTCCCCTGGCCGCAGGAGGGATAGAGGCTGGAGACTGCTATATAGTATGGGCATTCGCCTGGATGGTCCGAATAAATGGCAAGGGACACCCGCCGATAGAATGTCCACTACTGGGTCCTTTACCTCCGGGACCCCCTCCACCTGGAGGTTCATATTGAGTGCTACCCTCCTTAGGAGGTCCTGACTCTGATGAGACAGAGCGAGACAGAACTACTGGTACGCCTTGGGCCTGGTGGTACGCCCAAGGTGTCCAGAAAGACCACAGATGGGGTCCTTGGTCCCGGGCCTGGGTCTCTTGGAAGACTCTGGTAGGCACATCAGAATCGCGGTCCTGAGCGTAAGAGCTGTCCGCGTGGGATGACACTGATGCGTGTCTGGATGGCCATCGAGGTGCTGAAAAGCCCTGGGCAGAGTCTCTAGCGGGCCGTGCTCTACTCGGCACCGGGAACCGATACTGGAAGGCACACTGGTACCGGGAAGGAGATCGGAACCTGAGACCGGAGTGGTGCCAGGAGGTCAACTGAGATCTCGAGGCTTGACATCAGGAGCAGCTATGGGAGTCCGGTGCCGGGAGCTGGAACGGTGCCAAGAGTGGCGGGCAGGCGAACGGGATACCGACCGGTGCCGCGCGTGCGACCGGTACCAAAGAAGAGAACGGTGCTGGGAGTGGGAGCAGTGTAGGGAGCGGGAGCACCGATGAGACCTGGAGCGTCTGTGGGACCGTGATCGTGAACGGTGCCGCTCTGCTGTGCTGACAGAAGATGGTCTTATCAAGGCAGGCTTGCCGATAGACTGTATTACCCGCACCGGCGGTGCCGGGGTTGAGGCAGCGTCGACTCTGTCATGGCAATCAGATCCCACGCCGTTGAGGATATCTCTGGCATGGAGGGAACAGTAAGCTCAACCATGGCGCATGCCGGGGAGCTGTCAGGCACCGGACTCGACGACCCTCGTGGGACCGGAACTGATGTCGTCGGTGCCACGGCAGGTGTCGGTGCCGGGCGATCAGACTTAGCTGAGCTCTCTGGATGCAATACAGGTGGCACGGAAGCAGCAGGAGTCAGTAAGCTCAACCATGGCGCGTGCCAGGGAGCTGTCGGGCACCGGACTCGACAGCCCTCGTGGGACCGGAATCGATGGTGCCGACGTCGTCAGTGCCACGGCAGGTGTCGGTGCCGGGCGATCTGACTTAAGCTGAGCTCTCTGACTGCAGTGCAGGTGGCACGGAAGCAGCAGGAGTCTTAGGCTCTCTCGACCTCGGGGAGAGGGAGTGGTGCCGATTCGACTTTGGTGCCGGTGACGGCCGGTGCCAAGAGGCCTTGGCAGTACCGGTGCGGTCTGGTGCCGAGGAGGCTCTTCTGCCTGCCGATTGACCAGCGCTCGGTGCCAAAGGCGGAGGGGTAAGAGCCGCCTCCATGAGGAGCTGCTTTAGCCGAAGGTCCCGCTCCTTTTTTTGTTGTTGGCTTAAAAGTCTTGCAAATGTGACCTTATTTGTCAGGTGAGATTCTCCAAGGCACTTAAGGCAGGAGTAGTGTGGATCTCCTGTCAGCATCGGCTTGTGACAGGCCGAGCATGTGAAATTATACATTAACTATGAACAATGAAAATTAACTATAACTATATGAACTATATATACACACACACAACAAAATAACTAGAGAACTACAAGTAGCTAGGGAGGTGGATGTCAGTGAAACTGCACTCCACTGTTCCAACAACCGACATGGGCGGTAAGAAGGAACTGAGGAGCGGTTGGGTCGGCAGGGGTATATATCCGGCGCCATGGCGGCGCCACTCCAAGGGGCGCCCAGCCGCCCCGCCGAGTGTTGCTATGGTAAAAATCTTCCGACGAACATGCATGCGGCACACGCACACCTAACTGGAATGGATATGAGCAAGCGCTTGAAGAACCACAGTTGCTGTTCATGTAGCCACAACAGACTGCATTTGTGCAAATGGACAGAAAGGTTTACTCCCGTTCCAATTTTAAAGTTCCACTCTTAATTTATGCAAAAAAATCGTATGTAGAATTTTATTTTGCACATTGTTTTTCCCACTCACAGTTCTATTTATTCATTTACAACAAATATTGCAGAATACATAGCTGTAGTGAAAAGCACACAGTACTTGTAGACATACAGCAACCATCATTTAATTCAAAGGTTCAGGAAAATACCCACTTGTATACTGCTTGCTGATCGTTTGTACACTCTAACAGAACACTCCTGTGGTTGACCGTTAAAATGCTCCTTCAAAGTCTCCCTCACCTGCATAGCTCCAAATAACCTCTTGCAATAGCTTGTGTCTGGCTGTTCAAATTCAGCAGAAAGCTGCTCCACTTTCGCCCTCCATCCTAGCACCAGTTTTTTCTCTTTTGCCTCACAGATATTATGCAGCTATAACCTTTAGGATATTTTGCTCACCAAGATCCAATCTGGTGATTACACACCACCAGCATCTCTTTCAATTTAACAAAAGCACATTCCATAGTCTGTCTGCACTTGCTGAGCTGGTAGTTGAAGCTTTCCTTGATGCTGTCAAAGTGGCCAGAGTATAGCTTCATGAGCTGAGGAGCAACGGTTACGCTGGGTCACCTGAATCACTACTGGCATTTCAGTATCACCAATGGTAATCCGCCAGTCAGGAAAGAATGTTCCTGCTTGCAGTTTTCTGCACAGTCCTGTGTTCTTGAAGATGTGAGTGTCATGCATCTTCCTGACCAGCCCAAACTGAATTCAGTGACGCATCCCCAGTGATCCAACAACTCTTGCATAATCCTGGAAAAGTAGCCCTTTCTGTTGATGTACTCTGTAGCAAAGTGGTGTCCAAACAGGCTTAGGAGTACCACAGAATCACAGAAGATTAGGGTTGGAAGAGGCCTCAGGAGGTCATCTAGTCCAACCCCCTGTTCAAAGCAGGACCAACCCCAACTAATTTATCCCAGTCAGGGCTTTGTCAAGCTGGGCCTTAAAAACCTCTAAGGATGGAAATTCCACCACTCTCCTAGTGAAATAGTTTTTCCTAATATCCAAGCTGGACCTCCCACACTGCAACTTCAGACCATTGCTCCTTGTTCTGTCATCAGCCACCTCTGAGAACACCCTGGCTCCATCCTCTTTGAAACCCCCTTCAGGTAGTTGAAGGCTGCAATCAAATCCCCCCTCACTCTTCTCTTTTGCAGACTAACTAAGCCAAGTTCCCTCAACCTCTCCTCATAAGTCATGGGGGCCAGCCCCCTAATCATTTTCATTGTCCTCTGCTGGACTTGCTCCAATCTGTCCACATCCTTTCTGTAGGACGCAATACTCCAGATATGGCCTGGAGGGAAATAATCACTTCCCTCTTCTGCTGGCAATGCTCCTACTAATGTAGCCCAATATGCTGTTAGCCTTTTTGGCAACAAGGGCACACTGTTGACTCATATCCAGCATCTCATCCACTGTAATCCCCAGGTCCTTTTCTGCAGAACTGCCGTTTAGCCATTCGGTCCCCAGCCTGTAGCAGTGCATAGGATATTTCCGTCCTAAGCGCAGGACTCTACACTTGTCCTTGTTGAACCTCATCAGACTTCTTTAGCCCAATCCTCCAATTTGTCAAGGTCACTCTGGACCCTATCCTCTAGCATATTTACCTCTCCCCTCAGCTTAGTGTCATCCACAAACTTGCCGAGGATGCAATCCATTCCATCATCCAGACCATTAATGAAGATTTTCAACAAAACCAGCCCCAGAACAGACCCCTGGGGCATTCTGCTTGTTGCCGGCTGCAAACTAGGCTTGGAGCCATTGAGCCTGACGATCTAGCCAGCTTTCTATCCACCTTATAGTCCATTCACCCAATCCATACATTTTTAACTTACTGGCAAGAATACTGTGGGAGATTGTATCAAAAGCTTTGCTAAAGTCAAGATATATCATGTCCACCGCTTTCCCCATATCCACAGAGCCAGTTACCTCATTATAGAAGGCAATCAGGTCAGGCATGACTTGCCCTTGGTGAATTTATGTTAACCGTTACTGATCTTCTTTCTCTCCTCCAAGTGCTTCAAAATGGATTCCTTGAAGATCTGCTCCATGATTTTTCTGGGGACGGAGGTGAGGCTGACTGGTCTGTAGTTCCCCGGATTTTCCTTCTTCCCCTTTTTAAAGATGGGCACTATATTTGCCTTTTTCTAATCATCCGGGACCTCCCCCAGTCACCATGAGTTTTCAAAGATAATTGTGAATGGCCATCTATTGCCCCATCTCAGGTCAGAAGCCCCACGGCAGAAAATCCATCACGTCCTGCACATTGCTGAGAGTCACAGCCCTGCATAGCAGGAGCTGATTAAGGGCCCTATACACTTGCATGACAACAACCTGCACTATACATTTTCCAGCTTCAAACTGATTTTCCACTGACAGAGCAATCCAGCGTTGCAAGCTTCCAATGCAGCTCTCATTCTATTGTTCTTGATCTGGGGCAAGCTCAGATCCAGGAACATGGCCTTTCGCACCCGAAAGTTCTGCAGCCGCTGCTTGTCACCCCAACCCTGCGTTATGATACAAGCACTGACTGGTGGGATTGCTTCTGGAGTGCAGATCAAGTCATTTCTCTCTCACAACACACTGTGAAAATTTCCCAAAAGGCATTGTACCACATGATGGTCCATGGCACACTGAGATACATACTCCTGATGCACTGCATTTTGCATCAACACAAGCACTCCAACACAACATAAGAACAGCCATGCTGGGTCAGACCAAAGATCCATCTAGCCCAGCATCCTGTCTTCTGACAGTGGCCAGTGCCAGGTGCCCCAGAAGGAATGAACAGAACAGGTAATCATTAAGTGATTCATCCCCTGTCGCCCATTCCCAGCTTCTGGCAAACAGAGGCCAGGGACACTATCCCTATCCATCCTGGCTTATAGCCATTGATGGACCTATCCTCCATGAATTCATCTTGTTCTTTTTTTGAAGCAAACACACTATGCACGTGCCCAAGGAATTTACAAACTTTACTTACCCCAGTCAAAGTATAGCTATGGCCACAGTATTCTGAAGACACTTCAGAAATGCTATGGACTGGTCGGTCTCTTTCTAAGAGCTGGGCATTTATTAAAGCGTGTATGCCAGGCAACCTCCCTCTTTTTTTAAAAAAACTCCTCCTTAAAATTCATTTCCTACACTAACCCCTGCCAGTAAAAATGCTGTCATTGGATTTTTGTCATTGGCCTTTTACTTTTAAAAATCATCAAAAGTTAGAATCAACCTCTGGCATCTTCTTGTGCTTTGTATTACCAATCTATTTAGACTGTAAATATCTTTACACAGACTATTAAAGTAGGCATTTTCCTTTTTTTTTTTCCTCTGTGTCTTATGCAATGTTGAGAACACTTCCGGAATTTAATAATTATGTTAAATTTATTTTTCAGTATATTGCACAACATTTATATATTTTCCTCAATAAGTCACTCAAACATTTAACAGCATTTGTTTCTATTTCAATGATTGGTGAAGGACTT